>NC_079447.1:26468569-26501069 GCF_903798145.1 Danio aesculapii | reverse complement strand
ACAATGCAAAAATGTTTTTTAATTTAATTTAATTTAATTTAATTTAATTTAATTTAATTTAATTTAATTTAATTTAATTTAATTTAATTTAATTTAATTTAATTTAATTTAAATTTAATTTAATTTAACTTAATTAGTTACCATAACTTTATTTGTTGTTAATTCTTACTTAGCTTTGTCTCATTTCTAGCCCAAATATCAAAAAAGATTGTTAGATCAACTAAAAATATTGTTTTGTTTTCAACTTTAGAAGACAGAAGTCAACATTTTTTAAGTTTTAAATAAAATTTCAAACTTAAATAACTTAAAACTAAAATAAAGTTTTCCCCCTAAAACAAGTAAAATGATCTGCCGGTGGAGTAAGCAAAATAATCTTGTTTTCACTTTAAAATTTAGATATTTGGACTAGAAATGAGACAAAAATTCTAAATATAAAAAATATCTTTTTTTTTTGGTATAAATAGTTAAATTTTTGTATAAATACAGCAATTAAATACAATTCTGTAGCTCCTGGTCAACAACAGTTCAGACTCAACGTTGCATGTCTTGCGATGTGACTATGTGGATGCTCACATCGATGCTGAAACAATATATTGTGCAGCCCTACTTCAATTATTCAAAATACTCATCAGTTAAAATAAATGTTATTGTTTCTCCCTTAATATATCAATGTTTTTTCACCTGTTTTGGCAAAACTGAATTTTCAGCAGTCATTTATGCATGCATGCATGTATATACAGTGCTCAGCATATACAAGTACAGCTTCTCACAAATCTATATTTTAAATTCATATTTATAATAGGAAGCTATATAATATTATATTTGTGCATATACTTTAGATTGGTCAGTACTGAAGCCAAATCTGGAGCTTATCTAACAAAATAACTTATAATAAAGGTCCAAAAACTAGTACACCCAAATAAATTTTTTATAGAAAAACATTAAATATAAATTGGAAAAAAAGCAGGAAAAATCAAGAAAAGCAAAAAAAAAAAAAAAAAAAAAAAAAAAAAAAAAATTTAGTTGAAATTTTGTAGGTTGTAATTTTTTTTGCAATATTCTGCTTGAATTTAATTGTATTATCGTTTAAATTCTAAATATGTTTGGTGACTAAAATATTATTTTAATAAATATATCTGTTTAATAAATCAGTTTTGTTAAAACGCACCAAAATACATTGCCTATATTCACTGAGAAATTGATAAAAAATATTAATTTTCAAAATTGGGGTGTACTCAATTATGCTGAGCGCTGTATGCATGTGTGCACGTTTGCATTTATGCATTTATGCATGTATGTATGTATGTATGTATGTATGTACATATCTATGTATGTATGCATGTATGTATTGTATATATGTGGAAATTGATGCTGTGTTTTCTTTAATAATTAGAATTAAAAAATTAATAGCATTTACAGTATTTGTGAAATTAATATTTACTATAAATGGCTTAACCATTACCTTTGTTTTAAACAATTTATTGCATCTATTCTGAAAAAAAAACAACAACTATTATTTCTTAAAAGAAATCAAATAAAAAAGTACTGACCCAAAACTTTTGAATGATAGCATGTGCATCTGACACACATTTCTCACACTATTTCATCAGTCCACTGTACAAACTGTACATTCTAACAGGGATCTAGATTTGTTTCATAAAGCTTGTCGTTCTTTTTTTTCAGGTTGATTAAAGATCCTGTGTTGATTTCCTCCAGAGTCACAGTGAAAAGCGGACATAAAACCGAGCCAGCAGCTCATCAAACGCGCCACATGATACCCACATTAAAGGTAATGTTTCTGCCACTCCATCTCGCATTGTTTTATTTTGCTCTCTGGCTTTAATGAATGTGACAGAATTACACCGCTTTAAAACCGTCTGCTTTATTGTTCTATTTGTTTATCTATTTCTTATTTCCTCGTCTTTCCCCAGCTCTCATCTGTCATTCTTCGGTGCTTTCATTTTATTGGCCGCTCCGCAGAGCCGTACTGCTGATCGCTGCCCATTTTCGGATTAGGAGATTAAGTTATTCATCAGTCACCGAGTTCCCTGCTGCGGCACCGCTATCAGGACACCGCCAAATCACAACATCTCAGCCAGCCATTTCAAAATAATTGAATGCACAATAATTTCCCTATTAATACATTTCTCATATTAGAGATTATGCATGAAACATCCACATTATCTGTGGCAGTGTTTTCCTTCTCTCTTTTTTTTCCCTCCCTCTGCGCTCGTGTTAACGTCTTGCTCCTCTCCACTAAATCTAATAGACCGGATTGAATAGCTCATGCCAGGATGAAGGGATAGGTTACAGATAGCCTCTCCTCTTTTTTTATTTATTCATTTTTCCCCTCACCCTCCTTCTCCTTCTCTGGTGGAAGATGCAGAAGAAAATTAAAGAAAATCGATCATTTTGGAGAAGGGTGGCAGGGGTGGGATGTGACGGTTGCTACGCCAACAGTAACTCAGAGTCTCACAGCTGTCTTGGAGAACTTGTTTTATCAATTTATTGGGAAAATAATCTTAGATTAATTTCAAGAGAAAGATGTAAATGTTTTCAAGCATCAACAATAAAAGTGTAATACTGTTATTATTATTATTAATATTAGTAGTAGTAGTAGTCGTAGTAAAAGTAGTAGTATAACAATAGTCTATATACAGTGAAGATCAAAATTAGAGAATTTATAAACATTTTTTTCTTCCCAGAAATAATAAAAATTTTAATTGTTCAAAATTCGAAATATTTTTATTTTAGTGTTTTACCAGATAACCAAACCTCAAAAAATGATCATTTTTATTTAAAATGAATGCTACAGGGCAGTATGATGCCAAAAACTTGTATTCCTTTTCACACTAATGACATATTATCAACAAATAAATAATTATTTTCATGCAGTGCTTTCCACAAAACCAAATAAAAATCACAAGAACAACTTAACAGGGCATAAGATTTGTAGTCAAATACATATGCCTCAACTTTTCTGGCATGGTCATTGTGCTTGGTAGCTCAATTTTTATGTGTCAAAATCACCAGCAATCCAGTCCTGGCCGACTGCTGGTGAACTGCATGTGACCTCAATGAACTACAAATCCCATCATGCCATTTCACACACACACCAGTTGTCGATTACCGCTGTTGACACACACGCAGCTGAAGCTTGTGATCTTTGATCATTTGGACTATTTAGGGGCCGATCACACAATGTGTTTTTGCGTTGAGAAGCGAATCTTTTAATGGTTTGTTAATGACTGCGCGCCTCACATTTTAACTGCCTACTGCACCTTGCGTTTTTGCCGTTGCGTACTGTGCACTTACAGTTGAAAAATAGTCACCTCTGAGCAGAAAAAGCATGCCATGTCATATCAACAGCAGCACTCGTGCACAATAGGCAGCTGATTCAGTCGCTGCCTAATAAAATAAAAAGTGCACCACGCTTTTTTTTTTTCTTGTCAACAAAAAAGGCAGTGTTGTGGGTTTCACATTCACAATGTAAAAGCGCGTTCATTGTAATCGGCCCCTTATACACCATACAAACTGGTTCAGGGCTGATACTTTGTTTGCTATAGCGAGTGTTCCTAGCATTTTTGTTTTGCTTGCGGTATTTTTTAACTTAGCCTTGTTTATTGCTGTATGTTGTTTCGCCACCTTACGCCTGTTTATTGACTACGATTTGGATTACCCGTGTGCTCCAGTTGCTCGTGTATTGACCATTGCCTGCCTCTACAATGATTATCTTATAGACCAATTACCAACCTACGTCACACATGACGTCACACAGGTCACTGGTTGTAAAAAAAGACAGGCTGCAATAGTAAACATGTCGTGTTGTGCGGTAGGATGCCAAATTTTACAGAATCACTGTGCTTATCACTGGGTGACAAGCTGTTATAATACGCTGAAAGCATTATGTAAATAATATATTTAATATATAATCAATATATCTTATTTCTAAAACAACAACAAACTCTGTACCGCATCGGATGTCATTCCCTCGCTGTAAATGCTAGCGCTTCTGTTTTTTTTCTGCCACCTCCCTGCGAGCGCATCCTGAATTGTCTATTAAAACTGCACTTCGATCCTTACCTCTTTTGTCCCCAACTCATTACAGCTGTGACAGTATGGTGTTGTACTTATGATGCAGAACTCTCCAGCTTGAGTCCGGTTCCACGGTTCCACAAAAAAAGATAAAAACAGCTTAAAATCAAAGTAAAACGATGTGTTAGCAGTGCACTTTTCTCTTATGACTACTTTTAAAACACTATTGGTTGGGTTTAGGGAAGGGTTTCAGTCAGTGTTTCACTAGGTGATCTGTACAGTATGTCCTACTTTTTCATGAACGTGTACAAGAGAGAAACGTATGTGAAATGTACAGTAAAACGTACACTAAGTAACATATTTCAGATTTGCAAACAAGTAGACAGCACCCTCTAGAGGATTTGTTATCTGCACTGAGCAATAAAACGTACCTGGAACTATTTTGTTTCACAAAAATATAAGGTGAGTTACATATTTCCATTGAGCCCAGGCTGATAAAAACTCTTTATACAGTATAATTGAACACAGTGATCAAAAATAAGAGACAGCAAGGACTGTAGCATGAACACAGATTATAACAAAGAACTGGGGACGAATTCCAGCTGCAGTGCTTAACCAATTGCCCATTGAGATTCTTGCTATGGCTGAAAGGCTCATGCCTTTGGCCTTCATCTGGACAAACTGCTGTTAGAGGGTTTCCATCAGTTAAGAATGGCTCACCATCTGGCAAATCAGTGAAGTACTTTTTTACTCCTGTTAGCATTTCAAACAAGACTAAAAAGTGACCTTAAAATTTTGACTTTTTTTATTTTGACAATTTTTTGTAAAAATCCTGTCAGGTATGTTTAGAAGAATTGTCTGACTGCATTAAAATACTCTGAATGTCTGAATGTGTGAATAGTGCCAAAGTATATTGAATGATGATGGAACATTATTTTCATTCATTTTCCTTCGGCTTAGTCCTTTTACTCATCAGGGGTGGCCACAGCGGAATGAACCGGCAACTTATCCAGCATATGTTTTATACAGTTGATGCCCTTCCAGCTGCAACCCAGTACTGGGAAACATCCATACACACAGCACCTGGCATTCCCAGGCAGTCTCCCATCCAAGTACTAACCAGGCACAACCCCACTTAGCTTGTGAGGTCAGACAAGATCAGGCACAGTAAGGGTGGTATGGCCGTAAACAAATACACACTCATTCACACACATACACTATGGCCTTACACTATTCATTTATAGCGCATGTCTTTGAACTGTGGGGGAAACCAGAGCACCAGGCACAAACCCACAAAAGCAAGGGGAGAACATGCAAACTCCATACAGAGATCCATACAGGACTAAACCAGCGACCTACTTGCTGTAAGGCAACAGTACTAACCACTGAGCCACAGCGTCCTGATGAAACATTATTTCAATCATATTTACTTTTTGTTGATTTATTTTAAATATTAAAAAAATACTATACTTCCATTTAATATGCTTTATGTACAAACATCAGTTTGTTTAATTCAATTCAAAGAACTAAATTTGATTCCAGAACAAATTTCACAAATTATATTAATTTTGTTCAAATAAAGGTGTGTCACGTCAATACAGTAGCATTACAATTGCTCACAAAGACACACCAACAAATAGTATATCAATGGATGTGTCATGTAAGTATTAGCATGAGAACAGATCATCATGTCTATTGTCAGCAGCCAAACAAAAAAACAAACACACACACACACACACACACACACACACACACACGCACACACACACACACACACACACACACACACACACACACACACACACGCACGCACACACACACGCACACACACACACACGCACACACACACACACACACACACACACACACACACACACACACACACACACACACACACACACACACAAAAACATAATTGAGTGACTCGTGTTTTGCTTTGTACTAAAAATAATCTCTTTTTCCATAGAAAGGACAGAGGTGGACTCGCAACAGGACTGGTCACAGTCCGAGATCCTCTTCAAACATCAAAGTGTGTTGATCATGTGTTAAATGTGCTCAAGCCTGAATAAACGCTGGAGTTGAGGCTATACTGTACATTGAAGCAGGGCACTATATGCAGTATTATATTATGTCAGGTAAAAAGATCTTAACGACACAAAGGGAAAATAACGTAGGTAATTACTACTTACTATATAGGGAATTGCTGCTTACTACTTTCTATTTTTTTCCGTGAGTGCTTAACTTAAAAAATATATAGAAAAACAATCCATAAATAAATAAACGAATAAATAAAGAAAGGAAAACAATTTTATGCCTACTCTATCTAATAGTCTTCTAAAAAAACAGACCGAAGATTTCTGTTAGTAGCGTTTTATGTGAGTATTGTCTCTTTATGATGAATCACTTTAATCCCTTCCTCATTTTAAGTAGCTTTGAATAAAAGCTTCTGCTAAATGACTAATGCTAAAACTAAAGTCTCAAGTTGAAGTCAGAATTATTAGCACTCCTTTTAAGTTCCAATTCTTTTATAATTTTCCCCAATTTCTGTTTAACGGAGAGATTATTTCTACACATTTCTAAACATAATAGCTTTAATAACTCATTTCTAAGAACTGACTTCTTTGCCATGATGACAGTACATAATAATTTGCTAGATATTTTCCAAGATAATGATTTATAGGCTTAACAAGATCAACTAGGTTAACAAGGCATAAGGGATAATAAGGCAAGTCATTATATAGCAATGTTTTTTTCTGTAATATTTTATTGCTTAAGGGGGCTAATAATATTGACATTAAAATGGTTTTAAATAATATTAAAAACTGCTTTTTTTTCTACAGAAGAAAATAATATTGGAAATACTGTGTAAATTCCATTGCTCCAAATTACTTGTTAATTAAAAACCCCTTGAAAAATATTTTACAGAAGATCTAATAATCTTGCCCTTAACTGTATGTGACAATAAATAGCTTTGTATTATCATTTTTTTGTATTCAGTGAAGAATTCTGAATCAAAATTCAGTGTCAAGACTACTTATTTGGTTCTATGCACCTCAATAACAATGTTAGATGAGCAAACTCAGAGTCATGGTATCAACTAAGCCTGACTGCACTGGCTGGGATTGGTCAACTCAAATCTAATCTTGAAATCCTGATCATCAACTTTGATCCTGAGATCATCAGCCCGTGCAAATGAATGGGTGACATCGATTGCAAACAGCCAATCACATGCCTTAAAACAAATAAGTGATTGACTCAAGAAAGCAAGCAAATATCTTCCACAGAAAAGATTAAAAGATTGAAAAAATATGAAGAATTTAAGCATGCAAAGTTAATTTGTATATCTGATCATCTGTATACAGAAACTGAAATATCTAAGCTCACAAGCAATATGTTTTAAAGCTTTATTTACTGCAAAAAAAAAAAAAAAAACAACAAAGATCATTTACATTGCAGCTTTTTATATTTATATTTGTATATTTATATTTACTTAAGGCCAAAAAATTGCCTTAACTAAAATTTGAATAACCAAACCCAAGATTGGTGCAAACTAAACTGAAACTTAACTGTGTTGCCAGGAATTAGCATATTTGTATGTTAAAAAAAAAGAGCAGCAAAAATGTAAATTATCAATATGTAAAAACAAAACCCAAACAAAATTCACAAAACAAAATAAATGCTAATCTCCAGAATTATTTAGGAATAATTGAGAATACTGGTTCTGATAATCCTTCTGGTCCCTCCCCCTTTGAAGAAACACCTGTAAATTAATCCCACAGTGTGCGTCAATAAAATAGTATTATAAATATTTTTGTGAAGCATTAAAAAATCTCTACATTATAACACAAGTGTTACTGAGCATATTGCTGACTTGATTTGATTAATAGTAACACTATAAACATAGACACATGATTTCACAGCGGGCAGAACAAAAATAATAAATAAATATCTGTGAGCGAAAGTGTGTTTGTGTGGAGCTATCGTCAGTTCTCGTCTCAAATGAACATGTGCTCTCTCTGCACAGATGACACTCAAAATGCATTATAACCATTAATGAAAAAGTTAATGGGCCATTTTCTTACATATCAATTTACATTTTACAATTTGGGTACACAAATGATGTCTGCTATGGCGGGTCCTTAATATTTTGCTCAAGGAAACAGTTCTAATGTGTTTTGCGGACATCAAATGTAGTGAATAATGATGCGTCCATCGCATGCAAATAAGATGACAGTTGGAATGGGCTGATCAACAGCGTTCGCATAAAGAGGTTACAGACTGCGCTCACTTTCAGAAATGTCATCTACCATAATGCCGCGTGGCCACGTTTGCAAGCAAATACACAAACCAATACGCTCAATTACGATCAGCTCCCTTTGTGTGCAACTAGCAAATTATCTATCACAAAGTATGCCAATTGTCACACTCTGCTGTACTAAATTTCAGAAAACACAGTATCTTAATCCAGGTAGACAGAGGCCTTGGATGACGTGTGCATCTATACAATGCAATTAGATTGTCCACATTTATATTGCAAAACACTAGGACTTCCCTAACATCATTTTGGTATTGTTTGTACAGTATAACCTACTATCTATATATTGTGATGTTAGAAATATTGTGAATTCTATCTCAATGACTGATTATGAGAATTATTCATTCATAATCACAAATTTATTGTGATTTTACTAAAACTACTGATGTTCACTATACAGTCTCAGAGCTTGCAGAGCCTTAGACACCAATATTTAAATGACTCATTAAATATTAATGAATGTCTTGGCATCTGAGATGTTGGTATGTAGATTACATTTTAGGATCATATTTTTAAGTGTGCATTTTAACGTTTTTTGCATGTGTAGAGCATTTGAACCCAGTAATAATGATGTTTGACAACATTTTTTAAATTAATTATATTTTTATTGACTATTTGATACTTTATTTTAAATTTACATTCATTTTCCAAGGCAGGTGTAAAGGTCAGTGCGTACACAGAGATAAAGCTCCAAACGTAGCTTTATTAAACAGTACAAGAGTAAACAGTAACAATACGCGTCATCCAAGGTGTAATCCAAGCGAACACACAAAGGTCAAGGCAGTCAGCAAAAAAAACAAAAACAAAAAAACAAAACAAAAGACAAATCAAAATGGAAACCAGGAACAAGAATAGGAAACTGCTTGGTAATGCACACTATACAGAGATACAAGACTCAGCAAAGATTGTGTGTGAAAGTGGTGCTTATACAGTGTGTGTAATAAGGCAAGGCAAGGCAAGGCAAGGCAAGTTTATTTATATAGCACATTTCATACACAGTGGCAATTCAAAGTGCTTTACATAAACAGGAATAAAAGAAACAATTATAAGAGGAATAAAAACAAACAGAATAAAAATAAAATAAAATAAAAGCTGATAAAATGTGTTATAAAAGAGTTAAAAAGAAGAGAAAAACATAGTAGTTCGATCTGTCGGACGTAGCACAGTGCTCATTCAGTAAAGGCACAGCTAAACAGATGTGTTTTCAGTCTTGATTTGAATGTGCCTAATGTTGGAGCACATCTGATCATTTCTGGAAGCTGATTCCAGCAGCGAGGGGCGTAGTAGCTGAAAGCCGATTCACCCTGCTTTGACTGAACTCTTGGGATTTCTAATCTATTTGATCCTAAAGATCTGAGTGATCTGTTAGGTTTGTATTCAGTGAGCATATCTGTAATGTATTGAGGTCCTAGGCCATTTAGTGATTTATAGACCAGTAATAATACTTTAAAATCTATTCTAAATGTGACTGGGAGCCAGTGTAAAGACCTGAGGACAGGTGTGATGTGCTCTGATTTCCTGGTTCTGGTCAGAATTCTGGCCGCAGCGTTCTGGATGAGCTGCAACTGTCTGACTGTCTTTTTGGGAAGGCCAGTGAGGAGGCCATTACAGTAATCCACCCTGCTGCTGATAAAAGCATGAACAAGTTTCTCTAAGTCTTCACTGGAAACAAAGCATCTAATTCTTGCAATGTTTTTGAGATGATAGTATGCTGATTTACTAACTGCTTTGACATGACTATTGAAACTCAGATCTGACTCCAGAGTCACACCAAGATTTTTGACCTTATTTTTTGTTGTTTGACCCTTAGAGCCAAGGTACGCATTCACCTTGAGAACCTCATCTCTGTTCCCAAACGCAATGACTTCAGTTTTCTCTTTGTTTAACTGAAGAAAGTTTTGGCACATCCAATTGTTAATTTCATCAATACATTGGCAGAGGGTGTCAATGGGGCTGTAGTCATTAGGCAGTAAGGCTAGGTAGATCTGAGTGTCATCAGCATAGCTGTGGTAGGAGATTTGGTTCTTTCTCATTATTTGGCTCAGAGGGAGCATATAAAGGTTGAACAGGAGTGGTGCCAGAATCGAGCCTTGTGGGACTCCACATGTCATGGGTGTCCACCCTGACCTATGGTCACCTATACTGACATAGTATCCTCTCCCTTCAAGGTAAGATCTGAACCATTTGAGGACCGTCCCAGACAGCCCAACCCAGTTTTCCAGCCTATCCAGAAGTATGCTGTGATCGACAGTGTCAAATGCAGCACTGAGATCAAGCAGTACCAGCACTGTTAGTTTGCCTGAATCTGTATTTAGGCGGATGTCATTGATTATCTTTATAAGGGCGCTCTCTGTACTGTGATGTGGTCTGAAACCAGATTGAAAATTGTCCAAACACCCCTTGAAGTTTAAGAACTTGTTAACCTGGTTAAAAACAACTTTTTCAATGATTTTGCCAATGAAAGGGAGAGTGTAAATGTTAATAAGTGTAAATGATCTGCAGCTGTGTGTGTGTGTAATCAAAGTTCATGAAGTGCTGAGGATTATGGGATGTGTAGTCCGGTTCAGTGGCTGATACGATGCGTAGAGTGTCCTCTAGTGTGTCTGGTGGGCATTAAACTTAATAAATAAATTTCCGTTGCCAAATATAAAATAAAAAAAATGAATTTTTGTTGACTTTAGAAAAGACTCCTTTTTAAAGAACAGAGCGCAGTGTGTTTTATGATGCTAGCCTAGGCAACCACTGTATCAAGTCTATTTCTGCACGGTTGACTTTTTTCCAACTCCAGGCACAAAGAGAGCTCCATCAAATCACAAGACACAGCAGGTAAAGATTTGTAGATTTAGAATAATTTTTAGTACAGAAGTTGATGAATCATGATTTGTGTAAATGTCTGTATGCACATTGCATGCATAAATTTGTGCGCAAGTATAGACAGTGAATTAAACCCATTGTCTTGTAAACATATCTTAAAAATTCAACTGAAATTAGTTAATAATAGCAATGCTACTAAAATCTTTTATTAGTGTTGTTTATTAAAAAATGCTACAGTATTTGTTTTGTTGCCTGATTTAGTTACAGAACTCTGGTATGGCAAATTCCCAAATTCCCCCGGCAATATTAGGTGTAAGACGTGCATGGCACGATTTGTTGCTATTTTCAGACCAGCGCAACCCTAATTTTTACGTCATTATTATTAGCATTATTATTTAATAAATGCTTATTTATATTTGTTTTAATAAAAACAAGTTTAGATTTGTCAGGTTTTGGACATGTATGCATCACCATGTGGCATAAGAATAGGACGTGTGTTTTTACCACACTTCGTTTTTATTGTTTATTTATTCATTTGCTGAAAATTACGACTGAATTCAGAAATAGTTTTGAAATAAATATTTGCACTTAAACAAAATTAAATACATAGGCTAATGGATGTCTTCAGTGAGTCAATTTCCAGTGTTTCCTTATTCACGAAAGTAAAGGAGTAAAGTAAAGAAGAAAAGTACAGTAAAGAGAAAGTAAAGAGGCTGAATAGTGGAGGCTCTTTCATTCTTTATCCTCACGCGGCAGATGGTCTGTTTAACTGTTAACCCGCAATTATATCAAAGTGAATGTGCAAAGAGAAACCGTCTTCGATCAGCAATCCCTGTGCATTTTTTTGGAACCCAAAATATTTCCAAACCTCTGACTTTTTTTTTGAAGGGGGATAAATTGTCGGCAGCGTTCCTCCTTCCGCCATGTTTCTTTTTCGTGTGAGGATTATAGTGCGGTGGCAGCGGTGGCGCGCGCACAGTGCTTCTACATGTGGGGATTGTTTACATCAGAGTGCGCATCAGTTCTGCGCAGCATATACGCAGTGTTTCTTCAAGCGGTTGATGGAAAATAAGCTAAGGCGCGTTCTAAGAATATAAATTCAGATCTATTATTTTTCACGGTATTTTGAAGTGCCCGCGATAACAATATCGTGCATATTCATTACCGTGATTTATCGCATTACCAAATACCCGCACAAGCCTAGTTTGGAATAATAAAAAGTGAGTATAGTATACTAAATGACAGAATTCTCAATTTCAGGGAAAGTGTCCTTTAAAAACATAAATACTCACCGCCTAGCTGAGTAGAAGGTTTAGAAGGAATAGAAGCAGGTTTATGCAATGGTATAAAATCTTTTTTTTTTTTTTTTACTTCTGTGTATATATGTTCACATCAGTCATTAAATGCAATACAGGATCTACCGAGGAGATCTGCTATCCCGTCTCCTCCCAACACATTCCAACACGCTGAGCTCCCTCTCAACTTTACAGAAAATAATCATTTTCACTGTGGGGTGTCATTCTCTACGCACGTCTCCTGTACGATGCTAAAGCTCACACGGATGAGGCGGAAGCGGTCCCGGGGGCCGGGGACGGCTGAGCGCAAGGCCTTATGGGTGTGAGTATATATATATATCAATGCCATCTGCATGTGAAGTGAGAAAGCACGGGGCAGAGAGCCAATCACACACCCACGCACACCTGAGGAAGGCGTCATCACTGCAGCCTATTGTTTTAGGGCACATTTCAGTACGTGTGAGGCACACGGGAACGCTGTCACACCTTTTAAACTCACAGCCACCAACAAACACCAAAAATGCAAATCCGTTTTGTTTGATGCGTTTTCAAGCTTGGTGGGTCACGTTGAAAACACTGCTACGTGACATTGTTTGTGCACGCGAGCATCCGACAACATTGTATGTTAAGACACAACTCAATTCCCACTCCAACAATGGCTTTGATAAGCACTATAAGCGAATGACACCCACTGCTACAAGACGTATATTCAGTACTCTCCATATACATTAATGCAAATGAAAAGACGCCCGCAGTTTGACGCTCTCCCTCTTTTTTCCCCTCTCTCCTTTCTCATTATTCCACTACCTCGCACATTCCCTCTCTTCTCATCTTTCCCCCTGAACCAGCAGCAGTCCAAAGCAATGGCCAATAACACAGCATGCTGGAACAGATACCTGCAAAGTTAATATCATTAATCAATACCAATGGAATTGTGAGGAGGGACGCAGTCAAGTGAGCCTCCCAGCAGTCCCAATCTCCCTCCCTTTAAACCTCATTTGCAAGCCCAAGATGGCCGCTCGGATGACTGGCAGCAAAGTTTTTCCAACAAATTTCATGGGGCATGAGCCAAAGATAATAGGTTTTCAGCCCAATGACAATCCAATTACAACGCCAATCAAAGCTGACTCCATGCAGGCTAATTATCAGCTTCAGCCGTCAGTTCAAATACTAACATAGCACTTTTTATTTGAATAAAAATTCCGTTTGGAAACCAGCCGGGTCCGCCGTCCCTGATGAGCGAGGAGCAGCAGAGAAGCCTACCTTGGCGGTTGCGTCTGTGCTGATAACGAACGGCGGGATATCGTTTCAGCAGAACGGAACATCCGCTAAAATGTTTAAGGGTGTCCGTAAGCGTTCTGAGGGGCTTATCTTCAAATGCGGTATCTTACCAAACCCTGGGTGTGTACCAAATTAGTCCAATTAAATTATCACTGATAGACGTGTGTGCTTGCAATGCATTGCTGTAATGAATCTGTCAGTTTTGGAAAGTATGTGAGTGATAAGCAATAGTAATAAGCGTCAATAAGATGTGTGCACAAATATGAGGCTTAAAATAGATTTGTGAATGATGTGTTCGACAGCCATGTGATTTATTGCTTAGATTGGGAAGACAACTGCTTGTTTTCTTTTACCTGTAGACAGGAACCTTGGACATTGGGAGCATTGTATGCATTTTAAACAATCCCAGTGAAAAAACAAGTCATGACCTTTTGTATACATAATATACAGTATATGATTTCCAGGATTGTATATAAGGCTACAAATATTCAGTTGTTCTTCCAGTTTAATGTCAAAATATAAACTCAATGAGTGCACACTTGTCAACAAGATGTCATCCATTAACCATTTCAAAACATTACTGAAAACTGTAACAGCTTCTCAGTTAAAGTAAACAACATTGATTTTAATAAAAAAATAACAGCCCTGGTCACCACATTAATTTGCTGATACAATGACAAAACTCAATGGAATCCCTTTGGTTTGGGTTCCAAAGGGGTCCAATGTTGACAAAAATGTTGTCACTGAGTGGTACAATCCAGTACAGTATACAGTTGAAGTCAGAATTAATAAACCACCTGAATTATTAGCCCTCCTGTTTATTTTTTTTCTCCAATTTCTGTTTAACGGAGAGAAGATTTGTTCAACACATTTCTAAACATCATAGTTTTAATAACTAATTTATTTCATCTTTGCCATGATGACCGTAAATGATATTTGACTAGATATTTTTCAAGACAATTCTATTAAGCTTATCCCTAGTCTATTCAGGGTAATTAGGCAAGATATTGTATAGCGATGGTTTGTTCTGTAGACTATCAAAAAAAAATAAAAAAAAAATAAAAAATAAATAAATAAATAAAATTATATATATATATATATATATATATATATATATATATATATATATATATATATATATATATATATATATATATATATATATATATATATATATATATATATAGCTTAAAGGTTAAAGAAACCCTGTAGTAATTTTTGAGATTTGTGAGTGTTGAGCATACCTTAAGACAAGGTTAGCACCTGTCAGCTTTAATTGTGGGAAAAACTGGATAATTTTGAGCTTTTGTCCGCTAATTTCATCTTCCGGGTTTAAAATTATTTTTGGGGCGGGATAAAAATCCGTGACGTAGCGCAAAATTGCAAGTGGAGTGGTGATGCATAATTTTCTCATTATTATTCATAGCAGGGTTTTCTTATCTTATGAGAAAATTATTAATTATTCATAAGCACACGTGCTTTCCAAAGGCAAAGCAGACCTGCCAAGCTGGGAGACCCAATGACTGGGTGTGACACGGGTCGTATGTGTTTGTTTCCATGATCCACGGTGTTTGTTGCATGTTTTCCCTGCGATGCTGTCCGGGCCGATACAGTAAAGCTATTGGTTTGCAGGAAGCTTTTTTGTCAGGAGAGCTGTATGAGAATTGGAGAATGGCGGACTTTGTCTTTATCAGTGGAGTTTGTTACCATGAGGTTACTATTGAGACACATCGCCGTGCTGCTGTGTTAGCATATGTTTAAAATCCTCCAGATTACGGGCAAGGTTAATGGTTGGTATAGACAGGGCAAAAGACTGCATTGCTATCCACCGTGTCTGCATTCAGACCCGGGGATTGAGGAGGAGAGAAGTCTCCTCATTTACAGTGTTTATGTAAACGCAATTATCTTTATAATGATAAAACAAATTGCATTTTAACTATGCAAACTATAAAATCATGAGTCTCCTCACAGTTTGTGTCTCATTTTGTGAGCCAACTCACAGTTCGCTCCACTGTTTTTCCCCTGCACTGTCGGCCACGCCCACTCCTCCCTTTGCTCGCAGCGCTGCTCCATGGCCATCTCGGAGCATTTTTAAAAAAAATTCTGTGGTAGACTTGAACTGAAAAAGGGGGTTTCATGACCCTTTAAAGGGGCTAATAATTTTGACCTTAAAATGGTTTTTAAAAAAAATTAAAAACTGCTTTCATTCTAGCCAAAAAAAAAAACCAAACAAATAAGTCTTTCTCCAGAAGAAAAAATATTACCAGACATACTGTGACATTTCCTTGCTCTGTTAAACATTATTTAGGAAATATTTTAAAAAGAAAAGAAAATTTAAAGGGGGTTTAATAATTCTGACTTCAACTGTACTTCAACTGTACATATATTTAAACACTACAAACTGAACTACACTGTTCCAGTTTACTATGACCTTTTATGTGAAGCTGCTTTTACACAATCTACATTGTAAACGCGCTATACAAATAAAGGTGAATTGAATTTCCATTTCCAATGTTAGAACTAGCAAAATAGCAGGCCATTCATTGCACAACAGTATAGTAACAAAAGAGTGGAGCTAGCCTGGGCAATGGCAACACAGTAAGTGCCATTTTTAATAATCATACAATAACCGGCTTGTAGAAATTACAATAACAAGATCTGCTGTATGTCCTTCATCATTGTTCAAGGACTGTCCGAATTGTGTCTAAACTTGTAGAAAGTAGGTCTTACATTTGGTAATAGGGCTTCACAATATATCGTCTCAGCAATGATATCGCAATGTGCGCATCGACAATAGTCACATCGCTAAGATTTGCAATGTTGAGTCTGAATTAAAGTTGACCAAAAGTTGTACAAATTCATACAAATTAGCCCACCAAGTTATGAATTGCTGAGACAGTGTTGTATACTGTATATATTTTTACATTTTCCAGGTTTGTACATTTTAAATAGTCCAGCAGTTGAAAGAAAATATGCAGCTGTCCTTTCCATTTTAATGATAAACCCAATAAGTGCACGATCACTGACAAGATAGCATTAGCATCGTTCATAAATCGAAGTCCTATTGTTTTTTAAGTGCCTTATATGTATACTAGCATTCATTCCTTTTCCTTCGGCTTAGTCCCTTTATTCATCAGGGGTCACCACAGCGGAATGAACCACCAACTTATCCAGCATATGTTTTACACAGCGGATGCCCTTCCAGAGGCAACCCAGCACTAGGAAACATCCTTACACACTCATTCACACACAAACACACACTGCAGGTTTAATCAATTCACCTATAGTCTTTGGACTTGTAGGGGAAACCCATGGAGGAAACCCACGCGAACATGGGGAGAACATGCAAACTCCACGCAGAAATGGCAACTGGGCCAGCTGGGACTCAAACCAGCAACCTTCTTGCTATAAGGTGACAGTGCTAACCACTGAGCCACCATCTTTTATATAGAAGAATGTACAAGTTTACCCTAATTCTTACTTCAGAGGTCGCCGCAGAGGAATGAACAGCCTAATTCTTATCAATCAGATAATTTTTATGAGAAAATAAATACTTGTGTGCGTGTGTGTGTGTGTGTGTGTGTGTGTGTGTGTGTGTGTGTGTGTGTGTGTGTGTGTGTGTGTGTGCGTTTCAGTTCTATAAATTGTAAGGTGAATTTGTTATTGGCCAGTGAACGGCTGTTCCAGAATCCAGGATTATTTCTGAATCAAAGCATTCACGCAGTACAATTTTGAGAGGATAACACAGATATAGCGGTGTAAAAACAAAGGATCATGAGTGTGTGTCCGCGCCACTCTGAGATGTGCCGGGATGAAATGCACTGAGGATATGGAGGGCTGGCACAGACATGGCATCTAATAATGTCTTTCCTCTACAAGTCTGTCCTGCTTGGGTTGGATTTAGAGGAGGTTTATCTCCTTCATATAACCCCCCCGCGCGCAACTGACACTCGCATTACACTCACTCCCACAAACACACACTCGCACACACAAACTAACAAACAAAAACCTGCATCAATAACACAAATGATTAAACATTCATGGCCTTTTGTAGGGAACATCTGCTCTATATAGAAGTCTAGCCTGAGGGACTGGGTGGAAAGAATCAGGAGGATTTTTCTAAAAGAAGCTCAAGGAAGAAATAAGATGGCGCTCAGTCTTGTGTCTGAATGTGCCACACTTGGATGTAGAAGAAAACACACATGCACATCAAGAAACTAAAATTCTGTAGAGCTTTCGTGCTTTTTATTCCTATGAACAAACAAATCTGTATTCTTTAAAATGCTATTTAAAAAGACAGGAAGTTGTATATGAAAGAGAGATTGAGGGCCCTATCATACACCGGCGCATAAGGCGCAAGATGTGTTTGGTGCAATTAGTTGCTTTTTTTCAGACAAGCACAACCTTAATTTTCACGTTTTGCGCCACGTTGTTTAAATGGCAAATCTATTGCACCACTTTGTGGACTCATGGGTGTGCCAGTCTAAAAAAAGAGGTGTGTTCAGTTGGCATTGTTGGTGTGTTGCTATTTTGAGGAACTAAAATAGACTGCGCCACTGACCAACTAAAAGCAGGTCTAAAGTCCAGCGAAGAGCGTGTTAGATATGCGCTTATGTAGGTTCAAAATCCATACACATTGCTTAATACACACAGGATGTACAGCAATACACAAATATCTTTACAAAAGAAAAAATTAAGGGATTAAAATGTTACAAAAATTATTATTTTCTCCAAAAATATAAAAACCACTGCCTCCATGCCTTCATCTCGGGAGGGCTTTTTCAGTTTATTCATGACAATTTGCATTTGTATAATGTTATTACTAATAGCAGTATTATTTATTATATGTATATTTATATTTGTTTCAATAAAAACAAGTTTAGATTTGTCCAACTGTCAGGTTTGGAGATGTATGCATCATCGTATAGGGCTTAAGAATAGGACCTGTGTTTGGTGTGTTTGGTTTTTTGACCACACTTTGTTTTCATTGTTCATTTAATAATTTTCTGGAAATTAGAACTGAATTGAGAAATTGTTTTGAAAAAAAATATTTTTACTTAACAAAAGAAATTAAATATGTAGGTTAATGAATGTTTTCAGTGGTTTCCTTATCCACGAAAGGTGTAAAGAGTAAAAGTAAAGTGAAAGTAAAGGAGGAGGCTCATTCATTATCCTTGTGCTGCAGATGGTCTGTTTAACTGTTTTCTCGCTAGTGAAGCATTCAGTTTTTCCACTTACAAAGTCCATGTAAATAGCAAATGCACCATGGCACGATGACTCTTAAAGGAAATGGGAGATGAGACTTGATTGGTTAAATGCAAGTTATGCCCAAAACACACTCATAGCTCATTAGGAGAATAAGCATAACCCTGTTAGACCATGCACCAGGGCGCAAAGCATATTTTCCGTCCTTAAAAAAGCAAAAGTGAATTCGGACATACCCTGCGCTTTAGATTTTGTGCCTAGATCTTTAAAATAGAGCCCTGAATGTATTTCAGTGTATCACTAAGGATCAACTGCTGTGAAAAAAAAAAAAAACTTTCATTGCATTTGAATGTCCAGTACAATACTGTATTTTGTTATTTGCACATTAAAAGCTGATAACAGACAACTAACTATTTTATCTTGTTTTTTTTTTTTTTTGTTTGTTTGTTTGTTTGTTTTTAAGCAAGAATAGTAACGTTACAGTCAACATCATCATCCAGTCCAAATGATGGACAATAATATCATTGTAAATATGCTATAGAATACAATTTAAAACATAAAAAGTAATTTTCATGAATGCATGGTGAAATGCACCTCCTAAAAGGACAGTGCAATATCAAGAGCATATTACAGTACATCCATTACTAATTTATAGCCCATTAAGTTCAGCGTCACGTATGACCTATATATACTGTAAACACAACACACAGTACATATAATATGAAAGACATCAGATTAATGTAAGATCTATATTTGTTTATTTGTATAGGCTGTGTTGTTAGTTCATGTTAGCTCAATACTATAACATATATACAATAATAAAAACAAATGTTGTTAATGTTAAAATGTACATTAATTAAGATTAATAACTGCTTTAGAAGTACTTCCCAAATAGTCAATGAAAATAAAACGTTGCTGTGACTCAATGCACTCTTGTTTTAACAAAAGATTGCTGTGAACCATAGCTGAATTTTTGTTTTGTATGATTTGTATTATGTATGAACCCAACTGAGAAACTATACATTCAATTATTATGTATTCAATTATAACAAAATATGATATTAATTATATAAATGAAGACAAGAGAGTATGGTGAAAATAATTTTACTACACTACACTCATGTTAACAAATGACACTGTAAAGTGTCACCATATATTTATAATATGCATGAATCTGATTATAAAAGTATTTATGATAGTGTTAACAGGACATGTATGCCTACAGCTCTTTTAAATGTCCAAATAATAATAAAAAATATAATAAAATAATTATGTAGCTTCTCATATAAGGCATTGCATGCATATTAAAATAAGGGCCACAGAAAAAAAGAGAAAGAGAACCATTTACAAAATCCAACACACCTCTGATCCCAATTTAATCCTTTAGACATCATATGACCAAACCGAGCAATATTTGATGTATTCTGCACTTCACGTTAAGCCATCTCGTTTTTTTCACTTCTCTTTAAATTCTTCTCTTTTTTTCCCCTCCAAACCGCTGTTTCCGTAAGCTTTTCCTATTGATTGCCTCATACGGACTATAAACCCACACAGAGCCACCCCATCTGAGAAATGATTATCTTTGATTATCTCCGAGTTTGTGGTTCAATAAATTCATGAAAATTTGAGGCCTTGCTGTGCTTCCCACCAGAGTCGGCGCATATAAGTCTCTCTTCTCTCAGTCCTTCAATGTGTTATCACTGCTCTCTACACAAACTCTGCACTTCTGAGGAGATTAATGACACATTGTCTGTGGAGATAACATCTGTCTCCACTGCTCCTGAAATATCAAGCTTAATAAATATATTTATGAGCCACGCTCTCTATAGCGCTAATGCAATCAGCCGTTGCCGCTCACGCTGGCCCAAGACACTGAAAACCCATTGACTTATTTTGTAGCAAATTAGTCCAACACCTAATCGCTGAACCCTGCTCTGCTTTTTGAATTACGGCTCCGAAACACCCATCCGCTCTGCAGCAACTGCGCTTTGAATTATATCAATTCGTAGACTTGCCGGTGTCCAGATTTCATTAGCAACACATTAACAACGCTTTACATCTATTACCGTCCTGACATGTTCTATAAATAACCGTCATGGAAACAGAGTATTAACATTAAACGCAGTAGCGTTACGGTGAAGAGATACATCATTAAAGCTGAACATGGGTCATGAACAATGGGCATAATTGATTTTCAAAGATGAAGGTTAGAAGGAGTCATTGTTTGAATGTGGATTGTGTGGAAGAGTCATTTGGGGAAGTAGAGTGTTCTTTGGAAACATGTATCTCATTAACTTTGCATACATCAAATTTATCTTTGAAAAAAATCCTCACTCATATATTTAGCAGATGCTAAATAAAGGAATAAATTTACATTTATTCCTTTAGTTGATACTTATCCAAAGCAACTTAAAAGAGAGGAACAAAAGGATATTTTCAGGGAACCAACAACCTGATCTCACGAGAAAACGTAAGTATTTTACGTTTTGTCAGTTTAGTGGCTAATTCGTAAAAATTCTTACGAGTTCAGTCGTACGAAATTGTACGATTTTAAAAAGGAAGCGTGGCACCTAACCCCACCCCTAAACCCAACCGTCATTGGGGGATGAGCAAATCATACTAAATTGTACGAATTAGATCGTACGAATTCACACGAATTAGCCAGTAAATCAAAAAGTTACGAATTGCCATGAGATTGTGTTGGAACCAATTTTTTTTGGCAAATGAATGAATGAATGAATGAATGAATGAAATAAGCGAATGATATAAACGAACGCAAGACAAAACGAAAGACATTGAGGTAATAAAAGTTTAGGTTTTTTAGTGTGAAAGTGGAAAAATATTTTGGAGCAGTTCGTATCAAATAAATAACTTTAAAAAGCTTTGTTTACATGTATTCTTTTAGTTGATACTTATCCAAAGCTACTTTAAAAAGATGAATAAAAGCACCTATTCAGGAAACCAACAATTGTTAGCGAATGAATGAATGAATGAATGAATGAATGAATGAATGAATGAATAAATGAATAAATGAATGAATGAATGAATGAAGAACGAACGAACGAAAAAAAAACATTGCAGTAATAAAAGTTTGTTTGTTTTAACTTGAAGGTGGTAAAATATTTTGGAGCAGGTTATATCACACAAATAACTTTAAAAAGCTGTGTTTGAATAAAATAAAACATCTTTATGCATATGCATATACAGTATCTAATGCCTTTGTCCAAAGTGACAGAGTGAACAAAAGCAATCTGTCAAGCAGCTAATAAAATAAAACAAAAAATAAAGCTAAATATGCTTTTATCAGCTGCTTTTTTAAATAAAACCGAATGAATCAATTTATTAACAAATTAATTCATAAATAATTAGATATACAGATAAATAAATAACTGCCGAATGAGTGTGACCTGCGTTAAAAATGACAGCATTTCTTTTTTTTTTTTTTTGGCTTAAAGGTGGACATATTTTCAGGTAAGCATGTATGGTTTCGTCTTCAGAAACTTTAAATATATGAATTTAGCCCTAAATTGTTCTAAAAAAGTTTTAGATTTTTGTTCTGTTGTACCCAAAAGAAGATATTTTGATGAATGCTGGAAGGTTGCAATCCTTTGTACATCCATAGTAGAAAAAACTAATAATTCTGTAGCCAGTGATTACAGGTATTCAAAACTTGGCAGAATTTTTATTATTTGAACTATAGCAACTGTATAATAAAAAAAAAAAAATAAATAAATAAATAAATAAAAATTACATTTTAAATTAAATTTAAAATTAAAACTAAAATTAATAAAAATTATTCATTAATTTTCCTTCGGCTTAGTCCCTTTATTTATCAGAGGTCACCACAGCAGAATGAACCGCCAACTTATCCAGCGTATGTTTTACACAGCGGATGCCCTTCCAGGTGCAACCCAGTACTGAGAAACGTCCATAAACATTCATTCACACATACACTCATACACTAGGGCCAATTTAGTTTATTCAATTCACCTATACCGCATGTGTATGGACTGTGGGAAACTGGAGCACCTTGAGGAAACTCAGTGGTGACCAATGAGCCACTATGTTGCTAAAATAAAATAAAATAAAATAAAATAAAATAAAATAAAATAAAATAAAATAAAATAAAATAAAATAAAATAAAATAAAATAAAATAAAATAAAATAAAATAAAATAAAATAAAATAAAATATTGTAGATGCTTGGAAAGACATTCTGCTGAGCAAACATGATGGTAGAATTAGCATTTTTGGCTGAACTATCCTTGAAGTTCAAGGAGTGCACAGCGAGGAGCCATTTGTTTTGAGGGTAAACATGTCCCCCCCTCCTCACCTCCGTCCCACAGTCCCTAAACCTGACAGAGCAGCAGCCGAGGGCTACACGAGCACAAGGACAAATCCCCACCCACGAGGACAGCAAGAGGAAAGATGTGATTAACTCTTTATCACTGCGACTTTACAGAGCTACCAGCATCGCTGCAATGCGATCTGACGCCCCACTCGCCCGTTCTCTAAATATTAGTCTAATCTCAGATATGTGCTGTTGCTGGAGGCGGAGGGAGAGATAAGCCAAGAGGCTAAGCTAACAGAAATTAATAACTGTGATGGAGATCTGCCTGTTTAGCATAATTTCAGTGTGAAAAGCACCCTGACCCCCCCGCAACCATACTCTTTATCTTGATTATTTTGAACAATGTGAAACAACATAATTTTGTTTACTACTTAACCTTTAGCAGTCAGGTGTTGCGCTAAACCTGACACTGCAGCGATGTGTGAACTCACCAAGTTATTGTTTAAATGACTCATTCCCTCTCTATTGCTGCAATCACACGGTTTCGTTGAAAAGCAACTTGATTATTAGATATGACTCTAATAATAATTTTGAGTCATCATTTTGCTACACTGCTCAAATGCTGAACAGAAAATATGTTGGAAATTTGTCGTTTGTAAACTGCTATTTTGAAACACACTCTCATGAAGTTAGTTTGGATTTGTTAGAATGTGTTAACATTTTAGAATTCTCGTACGCTTTCATTTGATGAAGGAATTAGTACAATTTTAAGTAAAAAAAAAAAAAAACGATAAATTAAAAGGGGTTATTTTATACACTGAAAAAAATAATAATTTGATTTACAAATTTTCTTTTTTAAGGTAACTGGTTGTAAACATGTCATATGGGTTGAAAACAAACAAACTAAGTTGTCATGATCACTAGCAGTGTTGGAGTGCTGGAGATTCATTCCAGTATTCCTCCAGAACTACAACTCACAGAACTCTTTGCACCCATCAACTCCTGCCACACCTGACAATAATCTGGACACTCACACACAGAAACAGCTGTAGCTCATTTTCACTTATTACATGGACTATATATATACAGTATATAAATATATACACTTCACTTCAATTTGGATCCCCAAATCCGTTGTCAGAACCATATATGTTACAAGTTAACCATTACTAAATTTTATTAACTTGTTTAAAATCAGCTCAAATAAATTGTTTGCGACTAGTTACCTTGAAAAATGTATAGTAAATCCAATTAATCTTCTTTTCAGTGTAATTTAGAAAACAATTAATTAAATTAATTAATACACAAAATAATGAAATGGACATCGTCTTTAACATGGTTTTATCAAATATATTAACCACCAAGAGTGAAATAAAAATAAGGTATTTATTAACAGATGAGAACCAATAATAACTGAGCAACAAATCAGGATATTAGAATTATGTCAGAAAAATCATGTGATCCTGAAACACAATAGCTGTTGTTGTTGTTCGCCTCACAGCAAGAAGGTCGCTGGTTCGAGCCTAGCCTGGGTCAGGTGGCATTTCTGTGTGGAGTTTGCATGTTCTTTCTGCGTTCGCGTGGGTTTCCTCCGGGTGCTCCGGTTTCCCCCATAGTCCAAAGACATGCGGTACAGGTGAATTGGGTAGGCTAAATTGTCCGTAGTGTATGAGTGTGAATGAGTGTGTATGGATGTTTCCCAGAGATGGGTTACAGTTGGAAGGGCATCCGCTGCGTAAAACTTGTTCTGGATAAGTTGGCGGTTCATTCCGCTGTAGCGATCCTGGATTATTAATCGAAAAGAAAATGAACACAGTTGCCTCACAGCAAGATGGTCACCGTTGCGAGCCTCGGGTGGGTCAGTTAGCATTTCTGTGTGGAGTTTGCATGTTCTCCCTATGTTCACATAGGTTTCCTACGGATGCTGTAGTTTCCCCCACAAGTCCAAAAACATGCGCTACAAGTGTATTGAGTAGGCTAAATTGTCCATAGTGTATGTGTGTGAATAGGAGTGTATGGGTGTTTCCCAGTAATGGGTTGCAGCTGGAAGTGCATCCACTGCGTAATAACATATGCTGGAAAAGTTGGCGGTTTATTCCGCTGTAGCGACCCCAGATTAATAAAGCCACTAAGCCGAAAAGAGAATCAATAAATAAATAAAAAATAATAATAAAAAATAAATAAAATAAAACAAATATAAATAAATAAAATAATAATAATAAAACAAAAATAAAATAAAAGAGATTGCATGTTCCTATAAAAAACAAATGACAAATTGTTGACAGTAATTAGATTGCAATATTATAGTATGCATACTCTTTGGCACATAGAAAGATGTAAAGCATTTCATTAAGTCTGCAGCTTGTGAGAGACCTGGATAAGCAGATGCGGGTATTCACTGCTGTGGTAAAAAAAAATAATAAAATACTCTGGATACCCAGAATTCCCATTGGATCACCTCACAACATCTGCCTCTTACTGTAAATGTTCACACACAAATGAAAACGAAATGCACAAATGAAAAATACTGTAAATAAAAGGCACATGAATGTTAATCATACACGTAATGTTCATAGTACATCCATCTGTAAATATCACTATTGTTTTTCTATAACTGCACTTTCTAACTTATGCCTATATTCTGCACTTGCTGCTATTGCACTGCTGGTTAGACCTACAGGTAAACTGCATTTTGTTGCCTTGTACTTATACATGTGTGATGACAATAAAGCTGAATCTAATCTAATAATCATTCACCTTGCAGCCTGTAGATACATTTCCACACACTAGCCAAAATGCAAACAGTGCAGAAATCAACTTACATTTGATCTAGTGGATCTATCTGTAGAGCTAGTGCATAAACACAACAGGTTCAACAGCAAGTATGAACAGGAACATGGCAGTAATCCAGAGGTCAGACAGAGGCTAAATATCTAAATGTTAATGACTGTCATGAACAGGAGGACACACATTTGCAGATTTACAAAGTAATGACCTCCTTTTCATTTATGCTGGATCAATCCCTACACTGAACGTCCAAAAATGTTATGAAAGAGCATATTATTATAGCTGATGATTGCTGATTGTTTTATGTACTTGTTTATAGTTTGTTAAACCAAAAATAATAACAATCATTTTAGCAAGCGGATAAAAAAAAAAAACTATACCATAAATATTACTACTACTACTACTACTACTAATACTACTACTACTATTATTATTATTATTATTATTATTATTATTATTCTTATTATTAAGTAGTAGTAAATATTAATAATGATGTTGTAAAGAATTTGTAAATAATTTATATTAACAACAATCAATTTAATTATTTATTTATTCATTAAATCAATTATTATTATTATTATTATTATTATTATTATTATTATTATTAATAATAATAATAATCATAATAATTTTACGGCTAAAAGGGCATCCGCTGTGCCGCTGCGTCAAACATATACTGGATAAGTTGACAATGCATTCCGCTGTGGCAACCTCTGATTAATAAAAGGGACTGGGCCGAAAGGAAAATGAATGAATAACAATAACAACTACAACAACAATAATAATATTTCCATAAAGTGTTTACATATTTATATTTTCATATTTAAGTTCATTATTTGAGATATATTTTATATCAGTGAGAAGGTGCTTATAATAGCAAAGTCTGTCTACAAAAACTGTAAAATGTGATAAAGGGGAATTTGGGAAGTCATAGTTTCACTTTGAATGGGTGAGTTAAGCAGTGTCGAACTGAATTGTGAAACTATCTGCGCCGCTTCAGTAGTGTTGCTCACAGCAGAGGTTGGGAATTTCTCAACTTTTCAAGTGCCAATAGAGGTGTCAGCCAATCAGATCGCTTCATGCAAATACCCCAGCTCAGACAGTAACCGATTGTGGACTAATTTCATTGGCTGACGCTGCTATGACGATTACGTCAGCCCCAACTTCAGACACGCCCTCCGTCAAGCATTGACGTTGAAGCCCCATGTGAATTGTGCTAATAAACTACAGTGAAATTCAATTTTAGTAATACCGTCCAGTCCTAATAACATTAACAACAATAATAATAATAATAATAATAATAATAATAATATGATAATAATTTTGATTTCATCATTAGGAATCAAAATTCACTGTTGAAAAAAACTCAACCTTGATAAATGGCATTAAAAAATAAAATATTTATTAAAACATTTCAAGTTTTACATTACATTTTGATGAAACCATTTCAGTTACAATGTGTGAAGAACAGATGAACCTTTCCTTGTGTACTTCACACACTATAACTGAGAGGGCTTCAGCGAAAGGCTCGTAATTATCAAAATATTATCTCCTTCAAAATAGCCCTTAATTATGGGTGCCACTGAGTTTTCTACTTAAAGACACTTCTCACTGATTAAGAGACCTGTTACAGTAATTTACATCAATGTGAGAGACTCCACCACCCCCCCCTAAACACTGATGAACAAGTAGCATATAGACAGAAAAAAAAAAAAAAAAAAAAAAAAATCAAACAATATACACATTAATGTGGACTACCCTGGGTGAAAATGGACATATTTTGTGACCTTTTGTCCTGCTAGTCCGACTAAATTTTGCTAGAGTTCACAATTGCACTACTAATTTGCAGAACTCAACTTATAAAAACATTTCCTTACATTGCAATCATGATCACAGATTGCAATCATCACTTTAATCCCATTCATCTTGCTTGAATACCGTCATTACCTGCATGATTGCATCATCAGAGCTCTATATTTCTACAATATGGACTTTACTTTGACATACTAACCTCTGACAAGCACTTCACGCTTAATTGTAAAGCAGAATCAGGCATTCTGTCCATAAAGCTGCTTTGAAATGATATGTATTGTACATTTGATGATTCATGAACATATCATAATAAACTTGAATTGAGTTCAATTGAATAATTGCGATGACTTTCAGTTGACTGTGTATGAGATGCATTGTCTGATGCACTAAAATCAGTGCTACTTGTACATTTATCAGCTCGGTTCAAAAGAAAAGATGGTGGTCTAAGAGTTAATGTGAATGCAAACCACAGTCTCAAAGCCAGATGAAACAGTGCTGTTATTTTCCACAACACCGAAGGAAAACAGCAGAAACCATCAGGTTAAGGCTTTTCTTTCAACAAATCAACAACTAAAGGGAAATCACTGGCAGGAATGTGGGACATTTCTATCAAATTAGTATGTTATGAAGGTACCATATTTTCTTATCATATTATACTGTAAGGAATGTTAGGTTCCAAACAATCGATGTGGGACAACATGAAGGAATTAAGTTTACACATTTAAGGGGATTGAACATTGAAACAATTAGGTTGTCACAAAAAAAATAACTAAAGAATTGTGCTGTTTCAGCTCATTTTAAATAAATAGTTTGAACAAGCAGCAAACATTATGTTTTGGGTGTAGCTGCATTTGTAGTAAATATATTAATTTTATTACTGTCATTGCACTGCATCCTCAATTTTCAGTTTTACTTCATGTATACAATTTTGTCATTTAATAGAAGAATGCAGATATATGAACTGAATATTTAATTTTACCTGCTCAAGGAAAACTTGCTTGCATCAGTGTATCAAACACAGAAGCAGCGTGAAAACCTTAACCATAAATATTTACAGTATTGGGTTCCGCTGCTCAATAGTATTTAAATAGTAACATCAAATTCAGGTACCAACTTTTGTAGAACTTGCTTTGTGCAGTTCTTTGTACAACTTAATATCTATGATTTGTAATTTAATACCATTGCACTATCTCCATAAGCGCAAACGTTTTTTGCCATGTTTTTGCCAACTTTTTTGTCAGTTCACTCTGTAACTCATTTTTTAAGCTGTTGCAGCTGTAGTTTTCCATGTTATTACATACCTGTGTTGTATGATCATGATTTTTTTTTCTTTCGCTAGTTTCTTTTCGCTCGTTCTCTCTTTCTCTCGCTCTCTCTCTTTATGACGCAGAGCGCTCAGGACCAAATTCGGTTCCACAAAAGAGGCAAAGCCAATGTAAAATTAAGGTAAAACCTTAATTAAGCCTTGATGCCATCATGCAGTTGCTGCAGATTTGTCGGCTGCACATCCATGATGCGAATCTCCCACACCATTACACCAGCCAGAACCATTGAGACAAGGCAGGATGGATCCATGCTTTCATGGTGTTGACGTCAGATTCTGATCCTACCATCCGAGTGTC
This sequence comes from Danio aesculapii, assembly GCF_903798145.1. Lineage (NCBI taxonomy): Eukaryota > Metazoa > Chordata > Actinopteri > Cypriniformes > Danionidae > Danio > Danio aesculapii. Next base: position 26,471,613 of record NC_079447.1, on the reverse strand, counting down.
GCAGCAGAAATCATCAGACCAGGCAACATTTTTTTCGATCTTCTTTTGTCCAATTTTGATGAGCCTGTGCGAATCAGTTTCCTTTTGCTGCTGTAGCCCATCCGCTGCAATCCGACGTGTTGTGCGTTCAGAGATGCTCTTCTGCATACCTTGGTTGTAACGAGTGGTTATTTGAGTTACTGTTGCCTTTCTATCAGCATGATCCAGTCTGGTCTTTCTCCTCTGACATCAACAAGGCATTTGCGCCCTCAGAACTGCCACTCACTGGATATTTTCTCTTTTTGGGACCATTCTCTGTAAACCCTAGAGATGATTGTGCATAAAAAGCCCAGTAGATCAGCAGTTTCTGAAATAGTCAGACCAGCCCGTCTGGCACCAACAACCATGTCACATTCAAAGCCACTTGATTCACCTTTCTTCCTTATTCTGATGCTCGATTTGATCCTCAGCAGATCGTCTTGACCAGCATGTCTACATGTCTAAATGCATTGAGTTGCTGCCACGTGATTGGCTGATAAAAAATGTGTTAATGTGCAGTTGAACAGGTTTACCTAATAAAGTATATATATACTGTATATATATATATATATATATATATATATATATATATATATATATATATATATATATATATAATTTCCTTTCTACTATGGAAGTCGATGAGCCCGAGCAACCAGTATTTTTGTGTTTAACAAAAGAGAGAAAGTCAAAAAGGTTTAAAACAACATGAGAGAGAATGAATGAAGAGGTAATTGTCATTTTCTGGTGAACTATCAGTTTAGAAGTAAAAAAACGACTTAAAACTATCTCTGAACTAGCAGCCGGATCATGCTGGTGGAAAAGAGGCATTTGTTGTGCCAGTGCTCTCAATGTTAGGCTGGAGTTCTGCCATCTCTCACAGTACAAGTGTTTTTCACAGTAAGCCATGTCTTCCACCAGTTCTCACCAGTAAAGGAAAGAAACTTATTGAAAGTCTTGGCTCAAACTCAAAGATAAAAAAGTTCTTTGTTGAAAGTCGAAAATAGCATACTTGATTTTGACCCCTGCTATTGTCTGCTGTCCACTAAAAACAATTCCCAGCCTTGACTGAGCAAGAGTGACGGTGCACAGACAGAGGCATTCAGGTGGAAATGACCTAAAATGTCAATTAGCAAATTATCATTGGCTTTAAAGAGAATGGGATCTTTTCTTTCTTTTTTTTTTCTAAACTGTCTGACAACCCTATCCCCTGAGACCATTACAGAGTGATTTTTGAGGTATTGTATTCATGAGGGGTTTCCAGTAATTGGATTAAATTGGTTCCAGAATGTAGCAATTTATATTGTAATATCCCATTACTTCTAATACTGTTCTTAATTAATTAGGTCTCTTTTTTTCTTGATGTATAAGTTAGCTACTACAGGAAGCTGGGCTAAGTTTGTCTCCTTCCTCCCCCCTCTTTCTCCTTTCCATCCTCATCTCCAGACTTTTAGAGAGCAGATTTTCGGAAATAATGAACTGATTTGTAACTTCGGATTATTCACAGTTCATGCATTTTCAGGTGGCTAACGAATGGACAACATATGAACAAACTTGTATAAAATCAATTCTACAATAAATGAATAAAATAAATAAAAATAAAAGGTTTTTATTTTAGTTAGTGACTTGAATTATTAGTTTAAGTGTTACAAGTTTCGGTTTTACATTGGCACTTTCTTTTTTAAATTTTAGTTAAACTTCTAGTAACCATATTTTTGTTTGTCATTTTTATCCCTCTGTTTGTTTGTTTGTTTTATTAAATTTTTTTCTAACCCTTAAGTTTGTATTTTAGTTTCAGTTAAAGTAATTAATTGAGTGATTTATATACAATGAACTTTATAATGTGAAGTGTCTGTTTCTTATAATGTTTGCAAAAGTAATCTCTCAAAATGTGGGTGATATATATGTACACATTAAATATACACATTATATATATATATATATATATATATATATATATATATATATATATATATATATATATATATATATATATATATATATATATATATATATATATATATATAAAATTTCCATTGTTTATCTCTGAATTTAATTTGGACATTTTATTCCAAATTTCAATTCACAAAATAAAATGTATTTAAAACATATTTATGGTAATTGGTGATCTTTATTTTGCTTCAGAAAATGACAAATAATCAAAATATGATATTTTATTTCATTGGTTGAGGAAATTCAGGCTTTTTCCAACCATGTTATTTTCTTCTGAACTCTTCTGAAGTTAACATATTAAAAACAAGGTACATATTTGCTTTACGCCAAAACAGGTTGTAAATTACATTAATTAGGTACAACATTATGTGAAGTTATACATATTTAAAATATAAAATACATTTAGTTATAAAATTTCAATACATCAACAACAACAAAAAACAGATTTTGCTTGATGCACAATTTGCCATCACTGTTGCATTTTAATATATGAAAGTCATTTTGCTTCGCCTAAAGGTTGCCTAAGCGAACACAATGTTCAGACAATTTCCATATGCAAATATGCTTTAATTAAGTCAATTAAATAATTTCTATTTTTTTTTTTTTCCCCCTTTCCAGAGCCTCCAGGCTGAGTGTGTGGCTACATAATACACTCGCTTTCTTTGGAAGATGAAAAGCAAGTGATGGGCTGTGAGATGAAAGTGGCAGACGGGCACTGAAAAACATCACACTGACAATGACGGTCAGATCACACAAAGTCAATATATATTGCTATTTATTGCTCCAGTCACAACAATTAAATAAGCTTCAATTACAGTACAGGATTTCTTTTGAAACTTTCATTTTTTATCATTTCAGCTGTCCTTGAAGCTCAAAACTGTCTATATGTCTAGATTTGTCATATTTTGGGTGTTTAATACTAGTTACATTCATTTTACATAAACACAATTTTGGTCAAATGTTTTGAATATAATATTGAAATAACCACTTTAATAATTACAAATTTGATATAAACCAATTGACCGATCAACAAATATTATCTATTATTAATATTATATATAGTTTTTGATAAA
>NC_079447.1:26288569-26463569 GCF_903798145.1 Danio aesculapii | reverse complement strand
TATTTAGATTTTTTAATACATGTTGGACAAATTGACCACAGAAGTTTTAAATCTTTTTTTTCAAAGGCACAGATCAACACAAAAGAGATTTACTTAACAAGTAATTCCAAACTTATATGAGCTTCTTTTATTACTGCTGAACACAAAATATTTTGAAGAATGTTGTAAACCAGCAGCCATTAACATGCACAAGTGGATGACTTTTTTTAAATGCAACAGAAGAAATTCAAACAGGTTTGAAACAAGAAGATTTTGTATGATGTAAATGACACACATTTTGAGTGAACTAACCTTTGTATACATAGTTACAGTCAAAATAATTTGCCCTTCTGTGAAATTTTCTTTAAAAATATTTCCAAGTGCCGTTAAAAGGAGACCAGATTAGTTTTTTAAACATAATAGTTAAAATAATTTCAAATAATTTATTTTGTCTTTGCATGATGACAGAATATAATAGTTTTATTTATACTTTGGACAGAATTGTGTGTAGGTAGTGTGTCCACAGTCAAATTGGGGTGATATAAAGACAATGAGTCTCTTTTTTTAATTTTCTGACATTAAAATAGGATCCAAATCCCTCCCATTTTGAGGCTGACCACAACGTGACATATAGGAGTGCAGTTTCCCCGCCCGAATGAGTTTTACAAGTTTAAAACGTTTTTAAAACAGTGCATGTTTGTAGTGAATTACAGCGCTTCATCATCACAGCCGCATGTCAGTTCAATTATAAAGACGATGCTTTAATCCCAGTTTGTGGACATTAAATCAGGTTTATTTTGTATACTAACATAACAAATATCCATACAGCAGTGGATATTACTGTGTATCCTGTCACATTTGCCATGCAAAAACTGTGCAGTAAAATGTGTGTGCTGTGTGTGTGTCTGTATGTGTGTGTGCATGACTTTGTAACAACATTGTGTGTGACTCATCGTTGCAGAAAGGCTTGAATTAACTCCACAACAAATACATTAAAAATCATTGGGAAAGGTCTTACTTTAGTATTTCTCACAAACGTTACGTGAGATCCGCTTCCTTCATGTCTGTCACTGTGCTATTTATCTGACGCAGCCGAGATGGAGATTGAGGCACACTCTGACTCTGGCACATGGGAACGGTGGACGGGGAGAACTAGCATTAAAGGCACAGGCAACAAAAACAGCTACATTGTGTTCAGAGCAGAGAATTCCAATATTCTTAAAGGTACAATAAATAATCTGATGGCTGATTTGAGCTGAAACTTTACAGATAGAATTTGGAGACACAAAAGACTTGTCTTAAATCTTGAAATAGGGATAAAATAGGCAATTTAAAACTAAATTTAACTAGGTTAGCTAGGCAATATTTATTAGTCATTGGATAACAGTGGTGTGTTCATTGGCCAATCAAAAAAAAGTAATAATATATAATAATATTATTTATATTAATTTAAATAACTGTTTTTAAATTACTGCAGCCAAACTAAAAGAAATAAGACCTTCTCCAGTAAAAAGAAAATAATGTACAAATTTCCTTGCTCCATTAAGCATCACTTGAGAAATATTTGAAAAAAAAAAAAAACCTTAGGGGTTAATAATTTTGACTTCAACTGTATATGTTTCTATCTGTGTGTGAGTCCAAATTAGAAAACAAAAACTAAAAGATACCAAAAAAAAAAAAAAACTGGGGAAAGGGACATGGAAAAGAAATCCTAAAATGATGCTGCTTGTCTAAGCTCCACTGGTATGAATAATTTCTATCCAGTTGTTTTGCATCCGCAGATCAGATGGATATTGTTTTTGTGTTTCCCTCTTTCAGCGCTGACAGCTACAGGGAATAGGACCATCAGTGAAAGAAAGAAAATGTTTGAGAGAGAGAGAGAGAGAGAAGGCAGTGGAGGCTACTGACTACTCCTGAAGTCCATTATCTTCACCTCCAGCTCACACTCTCTCCTCACCTGTTCATTTGCCATATGGAGGAGCAGCGAACACTGAGTAAACAGTTCCATTTCCATCCACGGCAGGTCATTACAGGACGCGTTCATTTTCCTTTTCACAGGCTGCCTTTAGCAGCTGCACCTCCACCACTTCTATAGGTGCAATTAAACATCTGCTTGCTGCAATTGATTAATATGATTCAGCCACAGAACACTGTAGATGTGGCTAGGGCATAAATTTCTCTCACTTATTCATTTGTGTTGAAATCAAGATGGTTGAAAAACAGCACAACTGCTTGTTTTCATTGTCATCTTGATTATAGTGATGTGTTATATTTCAACTGTAAAGTTTAAGTAAATTATATAGAAATTTGTGGTTCAGTTTTACTCATTGTATGCACTGTTATAATACTAGTACCATCATAATATATGTTATTGTAATGTAATGTAATATACATTAAAGGTCCAGAAAAATTAAAATAACGCTTTTAAGATGTTAGTATCAGTATTACCATTTTAAGGATATATATAAGCTAGTGTACCCCAAAACAGTAACAAAATTCCCATTTAGAAGATATAAAACTGATATTAACATGTAAAGCTTGCAGTTCGTCACTTCCGCACAAATAAATCAACGATTTTATTCATGTTAACTCATACTACATTTTCTCATCACATCATAACCAATCAAATGCTCTCTAGTATCTGACATGCCCTGCCCTCTTCAAGCCGCTTCTTGCTTTTCATTTGATGCAATTGAGCTCAACCACTCTCAAAGGCAGAGCTGTGATAAAACAAAACACTATTGGCTGTTTTTTTTTGTTGTTGTTGTTGTTGTTTTTTTTATGGGAGGAGCTACACTATGTCACACCCTCTCTTCATGTTTCAGTTAAGATTACGTCAAAAATTGAATAAAAGGCAAAATTCAAAGCACTTCATGGGATAATAAAGGCTTTCCATTGATGTGTGGTTTAGGATAGGAGAATATTTGGCAGAGATACTACTATTTGAATATCTGGAAATAAATAAGTAGTAATTAAACAAATAAATACTGAGACAATTGCCTTTGAAGCTGTCCAAATGAAGTGCTTTATAATGCACATATTTACCAAAAAGTTTATTTTTAGGTATATACGGTACGGGAGGCAATTTACTAAATATCTTAATGAAACATGATCTTTACTTAATATATTAATGATTTTTGCATAAGAGGTAAAAACAATAATTTTGACCCATACAATGTACTATTTTAGGCGATTGCAAAAAATATACTACTGCAACACACTGCAAGACATTTGAATACAGATTTTTCACTCATTCCTTTTTGACTTAGTCCCATTAATGAGGGGTCGCCACAGTGGAATGAACTGCTAACTTATCCAGCATATGTTTTACACAGTAGATGCCCTTCCAGCTGCAGCCCATCACTGGGAAACACCCATACACTCTCATTCACACCCATACATTATGGACAATTTAGCTTACCCAATTCACCTAGAGCGCATGTGTTTGAATTGTGGGGGAAACCGGAGCACCAGGAGGAAACCCACGCCAACATGGGGAGAACACGCAAACTGCACACAGAAATGCCAACTGACCCAGTCGAGGCTCAAAACAGCAACCTTCTTGCTGTGAGGCGACAGCACTACCCACTGTGCCACCATGCCACCCTTAATATGATTGCTTTTATTATTATTGCATAAAATAACAGATACTAACATAAAGTAAACAGTTAGCATATACACAGTCAGCCAGATTAGATAAAAAAGGCCAGTGTCTACAAAAATAGATTCATTATTACTAAATATTTTCATTAATATTAGTAGTTTCTACTCCATACTCTAGTATGCTTCTAGTACATTTAGAGAGCAAGATCAATATCATTTTTTTTTTTTATTCATATATTCCAATCCCGGGTGAGGCTAAAGACTCAAATCCGCTGTCTCTCCTTGGTCAAATGGTCAACATCAAAATTATTTTCTGTCACGCTCCAGAATTTAAATCTAGCCAGCCAATATGATCTTTACTCATTTATAACCAAATACAAAATGTGCTGATGGAAAAAAAAAATAAATAAATATCCTGATGGGGACATCATCAAACCAAGAAAACAAAAAAAAATCTGACTTAAGAAGCCAATTTACCTCAAGAACAGTTTTTGTTTTCGCTCTTGTTGGAGGAAACAGCGTGTTCCTGATTATCAGCTTCAGTGTGGAGTCATTCATGTAAATAGGTCCACATCTCGGGAAGCTAATATGCAAAGAAGCCCTGTCCCGTGTGTCAGGATCTGTGGAACAAGGAGATTAATGGAATCCTAAAAGTGTAAATTATAGCCTTTACCCGCAGCAGCGTGGAGAGGAGGGCCGACGGGCCCCCGGGGAGGCTCCCACAAAGCAATTCCAGCAGCTCCACACATGCAGATCTCCTATACACAGAGGTGAAGGGCAATTTCCCCTAGTCTCACTTCTTTATTTATTTCCACAGATAGACTGGCTGGACACATCTACATATCCTCGTGCTGGTGGCTGCACATGCTGTACACAGGTAATAATGTGCTGCCAGCGGGGGTGGAGGATCGGCAGAGACGGCAGATTCAGCTGGATGACTCTCTAAAGCAAAACTTTAATGATGACGATAAATATACAGTGCTAAAATCTGCCTCAGTACGAAACAATACCAGATTCTATAACATAGCTACACTGTAAATCAAATAGGTGAATGTGAAAAGACAATGTATTTTGATTTCCCTTCAATAACTACCTGATCTAATGATCTGCATTACATATATTGAATAATAAAACAATTATTTTATCCACATGATGCATTGTAGTCTGCCCCTTTAAATGCTTAAAGCAGAGTAGATTATGATTGGATGTCAATGTTTAATCAAACATCACGTGGGCAAAAAAATGTAAACATTGTGAAAGTGGTTGAAATGAAACTGATACTCTGTCAATATCATTATAGTTGTGGTTTGGACTATTCCTGTCATAAGATGTGTAAAGGTATATTTTTATTGTTATTATTTTTACACCCTATTGGGGATGCATGTATTGCAAGTTGTACTGCATCAGACAATACTAAATATTTAATTTTCATTATGTTCTCATTTAAGTATTTTATTATATTTTTTTCAAATTTGGAATATGTTTGCTGTGTTTAGAATATCTTTGTTGTCATCTAATACTTAAAGGGATCATTCAACCAAAATGTACTCACTGTTTACTCACTCTAAAGTGGTTTCATACCTTTTTGAGTTTTGTATTCCTGTTAAACACGAAAAGTAGATATTCTACAGTGACCAAAGGGCTTAGCGTGCTTCAATTCCAGAAAACCTGTGCAATTACAAAAAACGGCAGCAAATTGAGAAAGATCTTCATCCGTTAGACAGCACACATGCTGCAAATCCTCACAATGCAAACACTTTAACAAAAAAATTTAAAAGTGCTGCATTTTCTCACAACGCAAACAAACTAATAAAACATGCTGCATTTTCTCACAAAGCAAACAATTTACAAAAACACGTTTTAGTCACAACACTTTTAAAAAGCACGGAACACAACAGAAATGTTTCAAGGGGACCAAAAAAATGTAACGGACCCAGCTAATGAGGGTTTGATTATTTAGGGTAATAAAATGCAAAAGACAAGGGAATAGGATGTTTAAATAAACAAACATAAAAACTCACCTTTCAAAGATTACCTACAATTTCACTGAGCAATAGGCTGTCTCTCAATATGCATTTTTCAGCAAGCTCGTGTCCTCATGTTCCTGTGTAACAACATCATCAACCTCCAAAGTTCAGTTTCGAAACTCAAGACCGCAAGAACGGAGAACGCGTGAAAGTTCCTGGATGTGTTCTCGATATTGATGACGCGTGGATGCAGACTTGAGCACGAACTCGCTCGAGAAGTCCCAGAAGTCATTGCGGCTGAATAAAGAAGGTGGGAAGTGCAATATTTTATATAGACTTCTTATTAAAGTTCAGAGATATTACTTATTTATCTCAGGAGTTTTCCTAAACAAGACAGTGAAAGTAAACATGAAAATCTTAATAAAGGCATAAACACATCATGGCTGTTTATTTGCTGAAATTCGTATTAAAATTTGTTTCATTTGTATTGTGCAAAGTATATTTGTAAGGTTTTTGTGCAAGTTATAGATATTGAAAAGTGAAAAAACAAAAAATTGTTGTATGATTGCTACGTTTAAATAATTTTTCGTTAAAAATGTGTGAAGGTCACATGACCATCAGGAAGAAAGCAGCATCTCATTTCTCACAGGATGTGTTCTGTGTTCTCACAGTCTCCAGAGTTTATTTGTCTGAGGTAATCCGACAAGACTGCTCTCCATGAGAACCCAAGTCTGTTTTCTGCATTCTTGGAATCGAGAAACAGCCAGTCATGGCACAGCGGCATCCCAACACGTTTTTGGGTCCCCTTGAAACATCTCCCCTGTGTTCCGTTTTTTAGTAAAAAAAAAAAAAAACATAAATAAAATTAAATTAAATAAAAAAAATAAATAAATAAACAAAAAATGTTGTAAAAAAATGCAGCACATTTGCGTAAATTGTTTGCTTAGTGAGAAAATGCAGCGAGTTTTATTCATCTGTTTGCATTGTAATAAAATGCAGCACGTTTTTTAAATGTCTGTGTTGTGAGGATTATTACACGTGCTGTCAAACAGATGAAGATCTTTTCTTAATTTGCTGGTGTTTTTTGTAATCGCATGTGTTTTCTTAAATTGCAGCACCTTAAGCTCTCTTGGCCACCGTAACATTCTGGGAAAAAAAATGTTAGAAACCTGTAACCATTGACTTTCATAGTAGGAAAAACATACCATGGAAATCAATGGATACCGGTTTCCAAAATTATTTCATTCATTCATATTTTTTTCGGCTTAGTCCCTTTATTAATCTGGGGTCGCCACAGCAGAATGAACCGCCAATTCATCCAGCATATATTTTACGCAGCGGATGTCCTGCAACACATCCCTGGAAAACATCCATACACACTCATTCACACAGATACACTATGGAAAATTTAGCCTACCCAATTCACCTAGAGCGCATTTGGACTTGTGAGGGAAACCGGAGCACCCGGAGGAAACCCATGCGAACATGAGGATAACATGCAAACTCCACACAGAAATGCTAAGTGACCCAGCCGAGGCTCGAACCAGCAACCTTCTTACTGTGAAGTGATCATGCTACCCACTGCGCCACAGTGACACCCCCAAAATTCTACCAATATATATATATTTTTTTTGTATTCAAAATCAACAACAACAAAAGAAACTAAAACAGGTTCATGACAAGTGAAGATTGAGTAAATGATGGCTGATTTTTCAGCTTTGGGTGAACTATCACTTCTTAATTAAGGAAATATCAGCAAAATAGGTATACCTGAAAATAAAAATAAAACAGTGTCAGTAACCAATGACATCCATTGTTCTTTCATGGATGGCCAAACAAAAAGCCATGAAAACATATTCACATGAGACCGCTTTACAATCTAAGAGAGAGAGGGAGAAACAACACAATAACAACACAATAAAAAAAAGAAAGAGTGAAAGAAACAGCAGCAAGCCTCTCAGAATTGCAGTTGACAGGAGGGCACCTCAGGACAGAAAGCCATAATTATAAACACCTTGTATTGTATGTATTATAATAGAGTGATGCGTGTCTGACGGATGAAAACAGTTCAGCTTTTTTTCCTCTTCCTTTCCTTCTTTCTTCCTTCCATCCTTCCTCAGATCTGCCAACACCGCTGTCCTCCGCGTCCCACCCCCCCAACACCAAACCCCCAACTCTCCCTTTTTACTATTCATTGAGATACAATCGCCGGTTGGCACTTCTCCAGTGTTAGATGCATTTGAATAATACATGACCTGCCCTTTCGCTGACATCACGGTGCCAGAGCTCCAACAAGGTATGAATCTTATTCTATATACACTTCCAATGTTCAGCTGTTCACAATCTATACTGTCAACAATTTATCACAGGATGCAGAGTGGCGCTGCCAAGTTATCAGAGTGGTCGGCGGCCGTGTATGATCTAGTCGGAGCATCTGGCTCTTCACTGCTCGTGACATTAGCCCAGACAAGAGAATCAGTGGACTATTGAATGCAATTACAGTAAGCAAGACAGACAATAAAGATTGATAGGGCTTTTTCATTTTATCACACAAGGAAACATAACGGCAGTGAAGCTTCGCCTTCAACTGCCTGCATCTAATAATGATTGAGGGTGTGCCATGGTGTGGGCAAGACGAGAGGTGAGAGAGAGGGAGAGAAAGCATTTACACAGTTGGGCTCTGCCCTTTTATCTATGCACATGCATCATGGACGAACAGGGATATGCAGTCCCTTGCGCATATGCATTCACGCTCACATGCAAAATGCAAAAATAATAGGGCTGCACAATATTGGGAAAAAAAATGACATTGCAATATTTATGTATGTGTATGCCAGACTGCAACATTAATACAATATCACTAGATCTCTTTCGAAGGAATGCATAATTTTCATTTATGGGATGTTTGTTTTTTCTTTGTAAGGGAATGCATCTGCATATAATTCTGCATAATGAACAAATTACAAGTATAGATAAATACAGTAGAGAACAGATGGAAAATATAGCTGCAGGCAGCAATTATCAGGATTATTACTATTATTCTTAATGAGAAACTATTAATGCCAATAAGTGTTTTTGTAAAAAAAATTAAGTATTTATTTAGTAAATCTAGAACTAGTTCAAAGTATCACAAACATACTAATTAAATGTACAATTTCAGTGCAATCACCATTAAATGTAAACAGTATTTTACAAGGTTTTAATAGTTGTGTAATTCATTAAAGTTGTGAAACATTTCCATGCATCTTAAGAATTGTGCTATACTATACATGCTCCCTTAAAGGCGGCGTGGTGATGCAGTGGGTAGTGTTGTCGCCCCACAGCAAGAAGGTCACTGGTTCGAGCCTTGGCTAGGTTAGTTGGCATTTCTGTGTGGAGTTTGCATGTTTTCCCCGTGTTCACGTGGGTTTCCTCCGGGTGCTCCAGTTTCCCCCAGTCCAAAGACATGCGCTATAGGTGAATTGGGTAAGCTAAATTGTCCGTAATGTATGTTTCCCAGTGATGGGTTGTGGCTGGAAGGGCATTTGCTGCTGTAAAAAAACATATGCTGGATGAGTTGGTGGTTCATTGCACTGTGGCGACCCCTGATTAATAAGGGGACTAAGCCAAAAAGAAAATGAATGAATGAATGAATGCTGCCCTGGTTTACCAAACTTCATAGTTTTTGCTATGGATTGATTTGTGAAATGTTGTGCAATATACAGTCTCGTACACGCATGTAAAAATGCAATATTTCCGCATTTCCAAAAACACTGCATCCCAGTTTTCAAATCAGTTGGATTAGCTGTTCATAAGGCCATTTTCAGTTTTTTTTTCTCAATTTGTAGCGCCACCATGTGGTCACTACTTTTTTTATTACACACTACCTCAGAACAGGCTCATCAATTTGCATTCCAAATTTCCAAGAAATATTTATGAAAGTTGTATTTGATTGTTCTGTGGCGAACCTGAATGAAAATGTCTCTCTTTCTGACTACATTACTTCGGTTCAGATCAGGTGGAAAAACCTAGGACTAGTTTGCAAAAGTAGGTTATTCAGAAAATGAAAAATACGCAAAAAATTGGCCAGGGTGGCAGCAGGATCTGGCACATGCCTTGTAGGGGATTGAGCCAAGGATTCCAACATTATAAGGCACTTGAATCTGTGGCCAACAACTTAGGAGCTATGAGCAATTATGTGTTTTGGGTGGATGAAGCATCTCAATTGGGCCAATCTGGGTGAGCCTTGGTGACGTGGCAAACAGGGTGGGACTTTCAAGTCTCTATGACTTGCATTTTGGTCTGCCCAATCATTTTTAGAGAAAAAAAAGTACCTGTGGACTTTTCTAACAATTATAATACGGTTTCAGAACTACACTTCAACCTCTTTATGGTTCTCTGGAGAGTCTAACACTATATCCAGGTGCAAATATTTAATAATAATGAAGCTACAAACGGTATAATTTATCACAGGTACTGTAAATGATGAACTTTCTGTCTATTATGGTTAAACTTTGCAGTGACTTCATAAATGACATGTTCTGAACTCCGCATTGGACATCACACATTGTGATTGTTGTATACATACGGTACAATGCGCTGTTAATGCTTTAGTGCAGCCCTATAACAGAAAGCATATGTATGCAGAGTTATCTACATAAATGTGTGTGCATGTGTGGATCTTCCAAGCAAGTTTGAGTGCAAGACCGAGTGAATAATTGCATTCTCCAATTTTAAAGGAGAGAAAAGCCCTCAACGTACCCATGCTCTGTTAATGATGAATATTTACACGACATCGATCAAGTTTTTGCAAGCAATCTCAATGATTAAGAGGGGAGAGAGTCACCATGCATATTTAAACAATGCGAGAGATAATAAATGAGCCCTTTCAATACAATCAACAACCTCAGGCAAAACAGAGGAAAAAAAAAACATCACAAGAGAAAATATCTCGGCTGTTGACCACGCTGAAAGGCCAAAAAGACCCCCGTCTAAGAGCCTGGATACATATTCATACCGCAGCCTTGTTGCATTTAAACAAAGCGTGTTTGGAAACAGAGTGTGTTTACCGAAAAGCAAAACTGACAGGTCACATTAAAATGACCTGACAAGATTCTGAAAGGTGACTATCGGGGCAAAACGCATTATGAATTGCAGTTTTCAACTGGACTTACATGCAAACATGACAAATGTTTAATTCCTTGAAAGAGAGTGGGGGGAAAAAAGCCATTTTCCTGGAGACACTGTGGAGATGACATGTCAACGCAAGGCTGTTCTATTATTTGCTTGAGTAATCATAACAATACAACATGCTTTCCCCCAAGAGTTAATTGCAATGTGGAGGAACAGGCCAATGCAAGCAATTCTATATTTGCACCAGTGTGTTGGGGTGCTGCTTTTCTCTCGAGATAAGAGAAAATGTCTCATTTTAACATTATGTGATACATATTGATATATTATTAGCTATTGTAGTAAAACAGCACTTCACAGTGGGTCATGTACTGTATATTACAAATGTACACCAAATAATCACTGCACAAATTAAGATAATTATTTGTTATCTATTTTAAATGGGGATAATTATTGTGTCCGACAATAAACCATTCAAAAGACATTATTAAATGTGTCCAACACAAATAATAATCTTCTAAATCTTTTTCTTTGTTCCGATGAAGTAAATGCCACTGGTGTTTGAAACAACATGAGAGTAAATGACAAAATCAATATCAATGCATACTTTGAAACCATGTAAAGGTGTTAGTTGAAGCTTACTTTATGTGTTCATTCATTTACTTCTGGATAATTTAATTTAGACTGAAATAAGGAATCAACATAATTAACAAAACATAATCCGCTTAACATGGCATCAAAACACAACAATTAATGAGATTAATGTCATGTTTTGATCGAAAAAAATAAACAATATGAGTCAAGTGTTTAAAATGACCTGTTGTCTATTTACACGCTAAAACTCGATGATGCATTCACCTCTCAGTAAATAACCATGTGCATATCTCAAATGACCCAATCAAACTGAACTAGTGAAAAACAAATGATTCATGTCTTAATGAACTGTTTACATTTAACAATGACAGCCAAGTCAAGAAATGAATAAGCCACTAAACAAGCACTTTGAGTGTAGTCAAAGTTTGCATCCTGCATCTAAAAGGAGGTTTGAAGGATGTGTGTGTGTGTATGTGTGTGTCAAGGTTTGACAGCTGAGGATATTTGCATGCACACACAGTTTCACATGCAGTCACACAGGCAAGCTGCTGGGCTCTTATCACCTCAGATAAGGCCTGACTGGCCTTTTACCTAGGGGAGCCAGGTCTAATCTGAAAAAGCCTGTCACTAACAAGAGAGATCCCTTCCTCAAGGATAGCAGGGCTAAAGTGAAACCCAACTTTGCTCTCTTCCTCTTTACTTCCTTTTATCTGCCCCTTCATTTGGGCCCAGACTTATTACTCCCATAATGCAACACTTTCACCTCGGCTCAACCACTCCATTACCCATGGATATTGTCCCTCCTGCCCTTACTGTCTGATAAGTGCAAATGGATGGCCAAATAAATATTGACAAGCAGTTTTTTTGCTTTCTTTGCCAGCTGGATTGACTTTGTCTGCACCCTGGCAATATTACAATAAGTATTGTGCCTCTTACATGTGCATCTGCTTTCATCAAAGATAAAAGGTTGAGTTTAATCCAAGGATATATGTCTGTCACGTCTATTAACCTATGAAAATAAGTACAAACAGTCAATGACTGTTACATCTATCAAACCCATGGCCATTAATCAAATCACGTATGGTCAGATTAAACAAAATATAATAAAAAAATATATTTGTAGCTGTTAATGAGGCAAGGCAAGTTTATTTATATAGCACATTTCATACACAATGCTAATTCAAAGTGCTTTACATAAACAAGAATAAAGAAACCAAAAATAAGAAATAAAAAACAACAAAGAATAAAAATATATTAAAATGTTTTACAATAATTAATAATGAGTGTGGTGTAAAGCTGGGTGATTAATTGAAAAAGTAATCGAAATCGACATTCAGAACCTATAACCAGGTCTATTTTTTCAAATACTTTCCCTACCTTGGAGTCATGTGACCCTGCTCTGTTAGCCACACTTTGCAGCCACATTTGATCTCTGGTCTAGTAGGATAATGGACCCATTCTTAAGCCTTACTTTGGACTACATTGACGATGATTGGAAGCTGCGCCTGAGATGTCTTGAGACGGCATATTTTCCATTACATTAAAATGATTATTTACATTAAATTATTTGTTTACAGATGATGTAAGAAATGCAGTTTAAAATATTATTTACAGGATATACAAGAGTTACTTTATTTAGAAGAGATGCTGCTTATTTTCTAATTTTAATATGAAAAACACTGAAATTATTTTGTTTTCAAAATAAAAGTTATTTATTTTCACTTTTTTATAAATATTGACTGTACGTTTTAGGCAGAGATGCCCAAACTAAGGTCCGCAGGTCAAAGTTGGCCCATTCTAACATTTGATTTAGCCCACCATTCTATTTAAGAAGAAGGTAGAATGATGGGTTGTTGGTTGGGGTTAATATCTTTGACAAATATTGTCATTTCGAACGTAATGTAACCTTTTGCTCGTTTTGTAATTTCTATAGTTTTGTAAATTTATCAGATCCTTAAAAAAATTCAATACTGTCACTCGACAGATATCAGGCAATGCACAAGACATCAGCGAGCAGATCAAGGCAAAAGCAGGTTCAGCTTAGTGTATTCAGCATTGAACTGCATTGTATCATTGCGATTGGTTATGTTTTTGCTGTAATAAATTCATTAAACTTTTTTAAACATACTACATTCGTTAATATAATTTAAAGCAATGTTTTCTAGTTATTTTTAAATACTTGGAAATAAATTTGGAGATTACTCATGGAACCTTTAATTTACCTTTGGCCCACAACCCTCCGTTTAGTTTGGTTTTTGGCCCTTCATAAGAAAAAGTTTGGGCTCCCTTGGTTTTAGGCAATGTGTGTTTTAAGTTCAGTTGTTCAACGTTAATGTTCAATAAATAATCATATATATTAGATAGTGAATGTTTCCTTTAATTATATTAAAATCAATTAATGCACCCTTCATTCAAAAATCTCTCACTTGTAATATGTGAGCATATTTACTGTACTAAACCTGTCAGTAAACTGTGAGGGAAAAAAAATAAATGCATAAATAATCGTTCATTAATCGTATTCAAGTTAAAATATTCAATTAATCGAGATTTCGGTTTTAGGCCAAATCCCCCAGCCCTACTGTTGTGTTGTAAAAAAGGACACAAAAACAGTGTTCACAATGCAGCAGTAAAGCAGTTTTAAGCAAATTGCTCATGCGATAAATAGAACGTCCATATATTCTCTAAAGGTAAGCAGTTCTGTTAACACACAAACTCTGACTTCCAGTAGTGGAGCTTTGTTAAGATTCATATCAGCAAATGTCAAAAAGAATTAAAAAGATAACTGTCATTCAGAATGGGCTCCAGCACTCTGACATATTGCTCATAGACGGGAAAGATAAGATGGACCCCAGCCTCCTGTTTCTCAGTCAGAGCCCACTGCGCTTCCCGCACATCCAAAGAGCTAATTCCCCGCTCATATGAATATGCCATTTTCATACTGCCAGATGATGAATCCCTGAACTGTACGTCACTGTTAGCCGGCCCCACCAAAAATGCCATATTAATGTCAAATGAGATATAACGATTTAGATTTGTCAGATTGCCCAGTGTCAGTCCACATCCATCCTCTGAGCTGGTGGAGATTTCCCATCAGACAGTGAGAGGAAGAACAGATAACACACCTCTCTGTGTTGGGCTGCTCTCAATGGAGGCAAAGGTGCAAAAGTAGTTATTCCAACTACTCGGTACACAGTAGTTTATCAGGAGTAGAAACTGAGCATTTGTAAACATAGAAAATGGATAATAAACTAACCTATAGTGATTAGTAGTTCAATTGAAATGAGAATACTTTTATGTACAATGTAAACGACTTTATTCAACAGTTATTCTTGAGTCAGTTCATGAGGTTCAGTCATTATTAACATAATATTCATTTTTTGGCTCATTCATTTTAGTCCAATAATTTTTATTTTTATTTTGAACAGACCCTTTAAACCATAGGTCTCAAACTCAA
Source organism: Danio aesculapii (assembly GCF_903798145.1). Classification (NCBI taxonomy): domain Eukaryota; kingdom Metazoa; phylum Chordata; class Actinopteri; order Cypriniformes; family Danionidae; genus Danio; species Danio aesculapii. The sequence goes on along the minus strand of NC_079447.1, from coordinate 26,448,863 downwards.
TTCCTGGAGGGTTTTGCTCCAACCCTGATCAAACACAGCTGATCCAAATAAACAAAAGAGTCTCCAAAAGAGTCATGAACACCTTCATTAGTTGGATCAGCTGTGTTTAACAAGGGTTGGAGCAAAACTGTGCAGAGCTGCGGCCCTCCAGGAATTGAGTTTCAGACCTATGCTTTAAACCATAAATCGTACAGACAATTGTACATCTGTTCATTTTTTAGCACGAGAAACATGACAATCTGAATGGGCATTATTTTGTTAAAAATTGTTTTCACATTTGTACTTCTCTTCTCTTGGTTTGAAAAGAAAATCACACATCATTCCTAGGTTGCTTTTGCGTTTACACTGACATTTTAAAGATGAAACCTAGAAAACAATCACACCAATGCTGTGCGTTGAGTTAAAAAACAAACCCCTAGTTATGTGTGCTTACCCTATGTGATTGGCTGAGTTGCATAAAAAAAAGCTGTTGAGCAACTACATATGCAATTCCTTAAAGATGCAGTAGGAGATGGCCAAATGCTAACTAGCATTGAAAATGCATGTCCCTCCTTAGGCTGATTTATACTTCTGCGTCAAGCGCACGCGTATGCTCCGGCACAGCTGTGTGCGGTCGCATAGCCCTCACCAACCTTGACACCCACACGCACCTCTCAAAAAATTTAACTATACAATTGCAATGACGCGTAGCACAAGCTCTGTTATTGGTCGGTTTGGTAGCAGTGACGAGTGTGGGCGATGCTGAGAGCCGCGAGCCAGATAGAGCGAGTGTTTACAAGTGTCGAGTCCTGTAAAGGAGCTCCAAATGGAAACTTTTGTTTTGTGTGATTACCTTGTGATTGAAGTTGTTGCATGTTCGCAAGTTCCAACCTTTGAGTGAGTTTTAGCTACTTGTACATTAAGGTAGCGTTTAGAAAAACACCAGCGAAAAACCTTGACACAGAGGAACATAAAGCCTACTGCCAAGTTATTGCAGAGCAACACACATAACATGCAGAGTACAAATGCAAGCCATGTGCTGAGAATCACGCCGATCACTCAACGCAGAAGTGTAAACCAGCCTTTAATGCAAATTACCATCCAAAGTCATGCCTCCTGAAGCCCCAAATGAGAGCCGAAATGAGCACAGGCAACATTACCTCATGAGACATTCACCGGTGAGAAAACTTTAGCGGTACTTCATAACACTTTAATTCCACATCTTTTGAAAATGGAATTATTTATTGCAGGTTTTTGTTGATGAAGCAATGTTTCAAATCCTTTTAGGAACACCTTACTTTCCTGCCATCTTCACTCTCTGTCACAGTCACTTTGTCATGTGAATGCGCAACTGACGTATCAATCTACGCAGATACTATATATACAACTAAATTTGTTGACAGACACTTTGGGCTACCAATCGTAATCATTGGCCCGACATTTTTTCATTGGATGAACATTTTTTAGTCCCATGCCTTACCCAGAATATAAAGATACATATAAATACATTTAGATCATTTAGTTTAATAATTACTATTGGAATGTGAAGAGACTTTAAACCAGCACAAAAAAAAAAGACAATGACCTGCTTCACCTTTAAACATCATGAATAAATATTAGGTTCAGTCATATACTGTAAAACATCTGAAAAACAGCTAGTGTGCACTTGAGACTGTTACTGTACAACTCTTAAAAATGATCTGCCTGTTGATGAGCGCATGTATTTTTTGTTTATTGTGTTGGATTACAGTTTAAGCAGAGGTCAACAGGAGAGGGTTTCCTGCCCAGTCCAGAGTATAAAACAGAACGAAAAAAAGCTTCTAGCATTTTAAAGGTCATTAATGAAGCAGAAGAGCTGTTTAGCATATCGTCTTCTCCCTCTTTAACAACATCATCAGCTTAACAGGTTCAAGCTACAATGCATCAGCTCCAAGATACAATCTCCGATAGCAATTAACCAGGAAACGTGCAATTTGCAGAGGAAAAAAAATAGTCAATACCTATTATTGGATCTGCATACTGAAGGAGTACGTCTCTCCTAGACTATTTGAAACAGCAATCACAAGACCTTGAACAGAGACGTGGTTCACTACAGGGCCGTAATCACCATGGACACAGAGGGGGAGAACTACAAGTATCCATTAATAAAAATTTAGAAAATAGCCAAATTTTGTACAATAATATTTGAATTTGTTTTTTTTGTTTGTGTATGTGTGTGTGCGTACGTGATACAAAACATGTTTGCATTGTTAATGTTAAAAGGTTAACTAATAAAAATGAATGCACTTACCAGTATGAATGAATGAATGAATGAATGAATGAATGAATGAATGAATGAATGAATGAATGAAAGACAGACAAAACAGTTCGTTTAAAAATTTATTTAAACAATGAATAAATAAATAAATAAATAAATAAATAAAACAACCATTGCATTGGTCCATTTTTGCAGCATATTTTTGGATTAACCCTTGTGTGCTGTTGAGGATATTTTTATCCACTGTGAGGTGATTTAGAGTTTTAATTTGGCCACAGCTTTCCCTGTGTTTCAGCAAATGGAATGATTTTTGGGGACAAATTTTATTCTAACACATTTTTTGGGAAAATGTTTTGAAAATATTTAATTACCTCTTCCCAACAGGGAAAACCACCAACGATCAAGAATGCATGATTATACAATGCCATGACCTTGCAATCAAATAATGTCATTATAATGAAAGCCAATGGGGCAAAAACAGGCCCAAACATAACAAAAGGGTAGTAAATTTTAACAATACACAAGGTTAAAATAACCCGGCAGACAGATAACCAGAAACCACTTATGGTGCTTCCACCTCAGTCTGTGTTGTGCTGCCCATGCTGTTGTCCAGTAGCTTGTCTACCATTCTCTTAACAGAATCACCATGGTGATTGATTCACTTGGTCATTGCCTAGACCTCTCCCCTTCAATACACACACATGTACAGTTACCACCTGTGGCATTATGAGCTCGTGCCACTATGGACATGTTCCATTATTCATTCGACTTCGAGCCTTGTGATGGTCCCTCTCTTTTGATGACTCTTTTGAAAAGGGCCACTGCTGATTTATAAAAGGAAAAAGCTGCACGCATTCAGAATGACTGAAAACCTACACACAATGCACACTCAAGCGTACACTTAACGTATTCATATATGACACTCAGATTGATGCTGTAACCTCTATCGCCTTGAGAAATATTCACTGCATATGTAGCCACAAGGGCAACACATACAATGCCAGAAGGTAAGTGGAATTTATTTATTCTTAAACAGTCCGTTTTAAATTTTAACAACCACAGAAAAAGTCACCTAGAAATGTAACTATGTCATTATATACTGTTAATGTCATTATTTACTCATTCTAATGTGGTTCCAAACTTATAAATATTATAAAATAATAATAATGAATAAAGCATGCACAAGTTGCATTCTTCGCATCTTTCAATATACCATTGTTTTGATACTTTCCTGGTGTGGTTTGAAGCTGTCGCACTAATTACATCATCATATTGACACTTCTATTGGTTCTTGGTTTGACACCATCATAACTGAAATCACAATTCAGGAAAGCATCTGGAACCTTCTGACACTGCCAGAACTTCATCGGAGGGAAAATTTGATCTCAATGGCCAATAATTGACTAAATATTTCAGAGCAACAATAAAAAGAACACTGATTTTAGCCCTGGATTTCAAAAATCTTTTAGGATTAACAAAATTGTTGTCAGTCGTCCAACTTGTGGCTGAAATCACACACCCTGAGCTAGAATTTTTTCAAATATTCAATATTATGATAATGAAAATGCATGATATCAATATTATAGGCGCTTAAAAATACCATGAAAATGTATTTATTAGAACTTTAGTTGTATTTGCATGGTTGTTGATTACAGCACTAATCGATTGAATATCAATTAACATTCAATTACAAACATTAACATTAACATTTTCACATTAATTTAGCTTACAACATTGAAAATGAGATGACTATAGGACTTTTGTAGGTTAAGTCTACAGAGTAGAGCTCTATTGGTTAACATCAGTAAATTGAACTAAAGTCAATGTAATGACAATGACAAAAGCATTTATTAATCCTAGGCTCTTAGTTAATGCCTAAAGTTAATTTTAAGTCATCATTTTATTAAATGGAATTAAAAACTAATAAAACTCAGTTGTTGTTTATTACATTTAAAATATGCCTATAATACAGTATGGCTATTTTTAATTTTTGTTCAATGCATTTATGTTTACGAAGACTTTAGTGTTATATATTCCTTTTGCAACTGAATTTGTTTAAGCATTATACTCTGAACATGTATGCAATAAAGCAATACTCTAAGTCATACTTGTCAACCCTCCAGTTTTTCCTGGGATTCTCCCGTATTTTACAGTTCTATCCCGCTATCATCCCTTAAAGGTATTTTCTTGTATTTCTCCCGTATTTTCAATCTTTCTATGAAGGGTGGTAATAAACATTAAAAAGAGCCGATCATCCCTATATGCAACCCATACCGCCGAACCACCAGGGGATGCCCCTTGCTGTTAATTTGAGTCTGTTCTGTGCTTTGTTTTACTTAGGCATGAAACACTTTGAAATAAATATAAATACGATGGATACCCTTCCTTTTCATTACAGGTGCCGTCGCCCCTCATATGCAATCCTCAAAACAGTCATATAGCGGTGCATGACTGTCAGCTGACGCATTCCATAGTGATAGACACTGTTTCCCAAACAAATTCTGTACACCTGAGCGAAAGTCTTGGTTTTGGGTGACTGAACAGACATATACACATAATTAATTATAATAACAACATCTAAAGATGTCGATCTTGGTGGGTTTCTCAAACAACTCATTTTGTCCTAAATGAGCATAAAAAGTTAGGAAAGCAATCGAATGCTTTAATTTTAATGTAGATCTGTGCATTTTTAAAGTGACACCTCAGTTAATTAATGTAATGAAACGAAAAATCTAAATAAATGAGCAATTCATTCGGTGCTCTTTAATAAGAATGTGTAAGTTATACAGTGAAAAAAAGATGGGGGGGGTGATTATGGTGGGCATATCCCTTATTTTTATATCCCAATGTTGACAGGTATGCACCAAGTATTTTTTTTGTTAACATTACTGTAAAATGGCTTAGCTTGGTATATTCATCCCACAAAGCAATCATATGGCATCCAAAAACCTAAGATATCATAGTTGATAAGTTGTAGATGTTTTGTCATTTTACAGGTTAATTGCCATTTATTATTTATTATTTAAATGCTATTTAAAAAATAAATAAATCAAACCATTTGATGGTAAATAAATTTAAATTCTATTCCTTTAAAACCTAAGACTCTGTGGTCTGTACTGAAAATAAACTGCACAGTTTTATGGCATCTCCTTTAGTGCTGATGACTAACAAGGCTTACATTTCTGCTAAAATGAATGCTGCTATTAATGTCTCAATTAAAGATGTAAATACCAAACCCACTTCAGGAAATCAGGCCAGACATCAGAATTAAACATGTGGAAGAGTAGCGAACGGGACGCCATGTTGGAGGAGATTCCCAATGAAAGAGAATTAGAAAGGAGCTGACCCAAATATCATCTCACCAACAGACGAATCGTGTTATGCTAAGTAGGCCATAAAGGTACTTAAAGATTATGCAAAATTCTCTTTTAATGGATGACATGGAGAAATGAAAGACAGGCAAATCTCCAGGCAAGGGAAAGGTAACCGCCTCTTGAGTCTCGGTGCGTGTGCGTTGACAGCCACAGGGCATGAACACAGTTCTGCGGCACTACACAGAGACAGGTATAGAGCTGAGTTGGGGCAGTTTGGTAAGAAATGGAAGATTTTGTGACAGCTGATGTTCTTGAAGACAGCAGTCTGTATGATGTTTGGAAAAAGTAACTTTGTGCTATTGTGTTTCAATGGGATATATATTTCAATCAATCAATCAATAAATGAACAAATGAATAAATTAATCAATCAATCAAACAATGAAATCAATCAATCATTCAATAATGCTTGTGCTATTTTTTAATTTATACAATTATTCACATACTAAAATAAAATCCTATTTGAATTACTTGAAGCTAACTATATTTAAAGTTGCAAATTGTAATTATGTTATAGTGATAAATAAATAAATAAATAAATAAATAAATAAATAAATGTTATTAGAAGTTGTGTAGTAGTAGTAGTGGTAGTGCTGTTACAGTCACCAGTGATCTAGCTACTGTGGATTCCTGGAGAATTACAACCCTGCAGGCACAGGATGTCAACATGACATCATATTGACGCTGTAACCCAACATCATGGGGTCGTTGGAATTTGTTTTGAAATGAAAATCGGGTTAACTCCCGAACTCATTGTCAGTCCGATATCAATGTCCAACCTAAAATTAACCTTAAATCAACCAAATCAATGTCTAATCATGTCACACCTTGACATTGTGTGGACATTACCATGATGATTGGATTTTGGTCACTTTCCAACACAACCTAAAATCAACCAAATATAAATGTAATTTGATGTTGTTATTGGACGTCAAAATAGCATTGTCCTTAGACACTGGCTAGACAATGAATTTTGGTCACCTGACGTTATGATCTAAATCTAGCTTAATATTAACGTCTTATGATGTTGTGTGCCTGCTGGGAATCCTCTACGTTAGCAAACTACACGTCCCAGCATGCACCTCGCACACACCGGTTACTGTTACCCACTGATTAACCTTTCAACATTATTAAGCGTTTCCTTGTCGTGTTTTCCACATCCAGACCCTTGCTTTTGTTCAACCACCTAAACCGACCTCTTGACCTGTGACTCGACATCTCTTTTGGATTGCCCTGCATGATACTGTTTGCTCCTGTGATTGACCATTGCCTGTATGACCATTCTCTGTCAATAAAGATGCTGCAATTGGATTCTCAACCCCGTTGTCGGTGCCATATGTTACATAAGACTCAGCGCTAAAGTGAGTATGTTGTGTTGTTTTTATAATCCATCCAATCAGTTCATAATGATCCTCCGGCTGTGCGTGTAATCAGTGGATAACAGAAACTGTTGTGTGTGAGGTGCATGCTGGGAGTTGTAGTTAGCTAACGTGGAGAATTGTAGTTCTGCAGCGATACGCAGTAACTAGATCACTAGTGACTGTAACAAGTTGTAGGAGCAAAACACGTTTCTTATTCAACTGTAAAATCACCAATAATTACAGATACATTATATACAGGTAATAATTACAGGTAATAATTTACAGAATTAAATATTTAGAATAGGAAATTTAGGTTATTTATTTTAAAAATAAATTTTGTGCCCTTTATATGTAATGTAAACTGTTAAACTGTTTTTAAATGTAAAAAAAAAAAAACTTTAAAAGACACAATTAAGTTTGTTTTAAGCATTTTGAATTACAGGGACACAAGGCATGTCCTCATAAACCACCTCAATGTTGTAATTCCTAGGTTATACATATTTTATTATATTTTTCATATACATTTCTGTCCTTGTAAACCACCCAAACCAATGCCCACACACACACAAACACACACCTCGGCACACACCAGAAACAGCAGTGGGGCAGCGTTGAGGCCCTTGTGGAACCCATGCACCGTGAACCCTGAATTTTATGACTTCATAATTTTCCTTTCCAGCAATGCTCGCTTTCATTTGAGCAAGTCACCATGTTGGTATAATGAGAATGCTATAAAAATGTTGCTTTAAAAGGGTTTGCATACTCTCCCATTCTCAGCTCAACCCTTCAGCAAGCATATGGCAGGTAATCAGGTCGGCAATCACAGTGCCCATAATACGTGCTGCATGATTTCAGCACAGTGCTATTATCCATCTGTTTCTGCACGGAGAGACATGAACCTTCCTGTGAGAGGTCAGTGCTTTCATGGCACTCCTGGATCCTCAAAGCTTTCTTACCATCTTCCTGGGAAGCCGCACTCTTCATTTCTTATGGACTCTGGATATATTCATTTTACTATTTTTTTTACTTATTTCCTTTCTTCATCTTGTGGATAATTCCCTGAAAAACATACTTTAATAGCTCCTCTCTGTCTATCTACAAATATACCTTCTTCCCTAATCATAAACACTATACAGTATCCATATATTTATGTACTGACCTTTTAAAACATATCCATACCTACCTATGTGCAAACCTATAACTAATCATATCTACCCATGTATGTCTGTCTGTCTACAGATATCTGTCTGCCCGTCCGTCCATCCATACATCCATCGGTATCGAAGCATCTATCTATCCATCCATCCATTAATCTACACACCCATCTATCAATCTATCCATCAATGATTTACCATCAGTTGATATGTCCATTCATCGTTATGTCAGTCTATCCATCTATACATTCATCCATCCATCCATCCAACCATTTGTTATTCCATTCATCCATGCATCCATTCATACATTCATTCATCCATCTGTGCATCCATGCACCTATTGGTCCATCCATTCAACCAATCCATCCATCTGTCTGTCTATCCGTACTTTCGACCATCCATCCATACATACATGCATACATCTATCGGTCCAGTCCAGTCCACTAATCGGTCTATTCATTTGTTCATCCATTCATCCATCCATCCATCCAACCATTTGTCATTCCATTCATCTCCATCCATACATCCATGTGTCCATCCATACATCACACCCATATCAATCTTCCCAGTCCATCCATATATTAATACAACTATTTATCCCATCCCATCCATCCATCCATCTATTTTCATTCCATTTATCCATGTGTCCACCATGAATACATCCATCCATCTGTCCATCCATTCATCCATCTTACTATCCATCCATTTGTCCATCCATTCATTCATGCATCTATATTTCCGGTCCTTCCATCCACTAATCCATCTATTCATCCATCCATCCATCCATCCAGTTGTCATTCCATTCATCCATCCATACATTCATGTGTCCATCCATACATGCATCCATATGTCCATCCATGCACCTGTCTGTCCATCCATCCTTCCATTCATCCATACATACATCTATCTGTCCAGTCAATCCTTCCACTAATACGTCTATTTATTCATCTATCCATCATTCTATTCATTCATCCATCCATCCAACCATTTGTCATTCCACTCACCCATCCAACCATCCATCCATCCAACCATCCATCCATGTGTCTATCCATCCATCCATCCATCCATCCATTCATCCTTGCACCTGTCTGTCCATACATTCATCCAATCCATCCATCTACATATCCATCCACCTGACTATCCATACATTTGTTCATCCGTCCATTCATCCATCCATTCATCCATCCCTCTCTCCAGTCCATCCATTCATCCACTAATCTGTCCATTCATATATCCACCAATTTATTCATACATCCATCCATTCCCTTCATCCATCCATCCATGTGTCCATCCATCCATATCTCCTTTTTTTATTTTATTCATATTACTCTTTTGAATCACTCTTTTGGTGTATGTAGGTTTTACATATTTAGCCAGTCAAAAGTATAAAAAGGACCTAGTGACTAAACATCATACCTCGGTTGTTTCCTTAAACCGTCTGGTAATCTTCATATCTCCACCTGCCTTCATTTTAAATGACTTAAATATTTTATAATATAATACTAATATTAAGATTTTTGCTTCATCTTAATTCAACATGGTTAAATCAGAAAAGTACATAGTGTTCAGTATGAGAATATGTACTGCACAAGGACCAACACATGATAAAACAGACAAGTGCAAGCATAAGGTCAGATCAATAATAAGCCTTATGTCATCATGAATATACACACGCACACACAAACTTCTATCAGCTGCACACGCTCCATACATTTTAAACGCATATTGAATGTACATTAAGTTACATTACACAGGAGGAAAATATCAAAGGCATCCATGCCAAGGGAAATAAGACCGATATTGGTCAAGATGTCCAATAAAAATAACTGCCCTGAAGAATTTTTTTTATAGTCGACTGTTTTGTACATGGTGTATAAACGATACATGTGCACTGGTCTAAAAAAAAAAAAAAAAAAAAGACAAGCATGTATATTATATTACCAATGATTCGTGTACTGGCTTTGAAAACCCTTTCAGAAAAGTCCATGGGATTCTTTAGACAGCTCTGCTAAAGAACAGTGGCAAGAAAAGCTAGTATCTTTTGTTTGAATGACTTTATTGGGTTGTAAAATAAGAGCTGAGGTTAGAAGTCAAAATGGAGAGGTACTGAAATAACTGGTAAAATCACTTTTCCTGGAATAAAAAAAAAATACAGCCTCCATATCAAGGCAAGAAATATGAATTGAACACAAAAGACACTCCAAATCAGAATAAAATACAATAGGCTTTGGACCAAGACAAGACGATAAAACCTTCAATAAGCAGAACAGTGCTGATGACAACTTAACCCTGGATCTGGCAGCAAGAATGGAAACAATTACCTCCAGCTCTCGCTAGCTTTGAACTTGTCCCTCTACACATTTTTGTGGTACAGTCCTTCATTCCATATCAACAGCACGGCGTATACCTCCACATCTGCTGTCTGAGTGCTTGTATGAAAAAACCAAATGACAGAAAGCACTTCGAATGTATTTCACAAGAAAGAATAAACTTTTTTTGTGACTATATGCTAGCTGTGATGAATAAAAAGTTGATTAACTATAGTCCTGTAGGTTACAGTCATTTTCAAGAGTTTCTGAACACATCTGAGTACATCTTGCACAAACATATGAACCACCTGCCAATGTTTTACAGTGATTCGGTGAAACTGTGTGGTGCAGATGTTTTGTAAAGGGTTTTTTTTTTTTTACACTTAGCTGCAATTCTATTTAGAACCATATTGTCTCAAAGAGCCTGTTTAAGCTAGAAAGAGTTCTTTGAGTTAAAGTTAAGGTTTCTTTATTCCATGACTTTTTGTTTCAAATTGAAACTGTCAAAGCACCTCATTGTTGAAATCGCACTCTCTCAGCAAATTATAAAAACATTTTGTCGAAATAAATTTTTAAAATGTGCAACCAAAGCAACTTCTGATTCATCTTGATACATTTTTATTTTATTTTATTATGATTAATAATGACATGACGTTGACAAACATGACTTGCTATCTTAATGCTAACCACATTTTTGCTTTGTTAACCTTCAGAAACAACTGAAAAAAATCTCTATACTCATTTGTGTATTTGTGTATCTGCAAATAAAATACAATAGTCCAATGGTGGGCGTGGTGTACGACAGAAAGATTCTCGATCAAGGAAATGTCAAAGTAAAGCTGTACGGGTCATTCACATCACATGAGAAGCACTTCTTACAAAACAGATGCTTTATAGACATAAATACAAGTGTATAAATGTTCATTACTGACCTTTTTATGAACATGATTTGATTATAACTGCAGATCAATAATGTGAAATGGCCTACTGCAACGTCAGCAAATATGCATAATAAATAAATCCAACATATATGAACACATACAGCCCCTTACAGTCTCTGATATGCTACCAATTACAGAAAAACTACACACAGCCTACATTTAGTCCTTATTTGGGTTCAAAAACAACACGAAATATAGCCCACAGTCAGTGCAAACCTCTCATCTGTATCTTTAATCTTCACCAGCACATGTAACCTCTTGTTAGAAAGTAATTCTGTCAATTCTGAGTTCATAATAGTCCAAAAGGTGATGATAATAGTAACAGTAAACAAGGCAGTTTGTTCATGTTTAAGGTTGCTGAAAGAATCATTTGCTCCTTTGTTTTTCGGCTTCTCCTTTGTTTTTGTTTTTTTGCGTGTCAATCTCGTTTGTCCGTTTCTGAAAGTACTGGATATCAGAAGCACTTCAATAATCACGCGCACGTTATTATTATCAGATCAAGAAGTTTGTTTTTTCAAATATAGATGCGCAGTGAACACATGCAAGAAAGTAAAACCACTCGCGCTTTAGACGGCCTTGTAAAAACTACGGGGCACAGGGTAGGTTCTGCTCTTCTTCTTGGCTGTGTGGCTGTTCATCAAGACAACAACAAACTTTGTCTGAGATTGGGTCGACCATGCCTCATTATTATATGTATAGTATTATGGTGTTTTGTCTTGGCTGTGTTTTTAAAAATGGCAATTCCTTTGTTTTCATTCTCCAGGCTTGTTGCATGAGCGAGTGATGTATCTCTATAAACCAATAGCGTTCAGTTGTGCGTCTTGCTCTGTCTTTTGGTACCATTTGCAAAGGGTACCCAAAAAGTGGTACAGTTTGGTTCGCTTTTAGTGAAACAGCCATAAAAGCGTACTGAACTGAACGGTACCGTACCATACCATTCAGTGGAAATGGGCCATTAGTGTGTATATGCATGCATCCATGTAGGTGTGTGTGTGTGCGTGTACGAGAAACCCTATTGCAGTCAATAAGATATTAAAGATTAATTTTAAATGTTATTTTAAATTGTGATATTTTATGCATCAATTTAGATATTAAAGTAAAATACAGAGGTAAACAATGTTAATAAATAATTCATTAGGATAATTCTAAATAATGCATTGCAGACACAGCACTAAAGATCTAAACAGTTGAGGGATATTGAATCGGCTTGACCCTGGTAGTTTCCTATTATATGACTTTGATTCTTATGTACAGTATATATTAAAAAATTACAGAAATGAACTTAATTCCACATTGCAGATAAGGTCGATAAGAAAGTTATTTGAGCTCAAAGTGAAATAAACTTAAAGTGCATGATAGGCCGATTAGGTATTCTAAAGGAAATTTATACTTTTACTTAGCTAGGAGGATTAAACTGATCAAAATGAAGAGTAAGCATCATATAAAGTTGTGTATATTTTAATTTCATGTAATTATAACATGCTGTTGATTTAAACTTTCAGGTAATGAAAGAATGGTGAACAAAATGCACCATGGTTTCCACAAACTATTATGTAGCCGGATTGTTTTAAATAGTTCTAATATTAAAGAATGTTTCATGAGCAGCACATTAGATTGGATTCTGAAGAATCGTGACACTGAAGCCAAGAGTAAATGCAGCCTTTGTGAGCAAGGCTGTAATTATTGCAAGAGACTTCTTCCAAATATGTGACATGCAATAGACAAGTGATAAGAAATGTATATTTCCAAATACTTCTTTCTATTGAACTGTGGGAGGGGGGGTAATAATAGCCACAACATTGAAATACACAAATAAATAAATAAATGTATACACAATAATAATAATAATAATAATAATAATAATAATAATAATAATAATATAATAATAATAATAAAATAATATAATATATAGTATAATTTTTTTTATTATTATTATTATTAATCATCATCATCATCATCATCATCATCATCATCATCATCATCACCATCATCATCACTATTCATCATCATCATCATTATTATTATTATTATTTTATTATTATTATTATTATTATTATTATTATTATCATCATTATCATTATTATCATCATCATTTATCATTATTATTATTAATCATTATCATCATCATCATGACCATTATTAATCATCATCATCATCATCATCCTCATTATTCATCATCATCATCATCATCATTATTATTATTCATCATTATCCTTATTCATCATCATCATCATCATCATTATTATTATTCATCATTATCCTTATTCATCATCATCATCATCATCATTATTAGTAGTATATTATTAGTATTATTATTTAATAAATTAAATAAAAATATATAATTTTGTTGTACAAAATGTTTCTGCTTAATAAAATTATTCATTAGTTTTCAATCTAGTCTTTTTTCAAGTCTATTTAATCTTTACAAATCATGTTCAAATCATAATATTTGTATGTGTTTGTTCTTTATTAAATTTTATGAAGTATAATAAAGTTGAAGATTGAAAAAAATCCAACATAAGAGGTCCTACTTTTGCACCACTTTCTTTTCAGAGGAAACTGATTTTAAAAGTTTAAAGCCATATACAGGAATTTCAACACCTCTCTCCAAACACCATCCCCACCGATCAGCATCCATGTGTTTGAGAAAGAAGCTCACAAATCTTTATTTAGAGATGTGTGATTATCCTCTCTCTCTCTCTCTCTCTCTCTCTCTCTCTCTCTCTCTCTCTCTCTGAGTACATTAGAATGCACTGAGAGCAGTCATCGCTTCCTCTCCTCAATCTCTCTCCATGCTGAAGGCCTTGTTTGTACAGCTCTCAGCCCAAATCCATTATTACTTCCTAAACTGACAAATCATTTCAACAAATACAATCTCCCTCTCCTTGTGCTGGCTGATAAGATAAATGCTGAAGTCGAGAGAGGACTGAAACAGAGGTAGAGGTTCATATTTCAATTTGCAAAGCACCTCGCTCTGAATCTTAATTTAGAAGCAATAATACAAAGCAAAACACGCACACACTTGCACACAAATAACTAAGGTTCCACTAAGAGGCAAAACTTGCATCTAACTCAAATGTATGTCAAATTATCTATCTACCTACCTACCTACCAACTGGTAAGCATCTAACTATCCATTCCTTCCATTAATCTACCCATTCATCTAACAATCCATCCATCTATATGTCTGTCCATCCATCCACTCACCCAACCATTTGTCATTTCATTCATCCATCCATCCATCCATGTGTCTATCAAAGCACCTGTCTGTCCATCCATTTATCCAATCCATCCATCTATCATCTATCTAACACAAACACAAAAAAGCATGCATGGCAATTTTCACAATGAACACCTTAAACTACCAAAAATATATACTTAACCAGTGAACTTTTTGGAATCTGCTGAATAAATTAATAAAAATAAGTCTTACCTGAGAGCTCATAATACCAGTTTTCATTTTTTACTTACTTTCAAAATAAATGTTACACATACAAAGTATAAAAACCTGTAGTAATTTTACATCATCATCTTATATAACATTGTTTTATATTATCCATCCATCCATCCATCCATCCCATCCATCTATCTATCTATCTATCCATCTATCCATCTATCCTATCTATCTATCTATCTATCTATCTATCTATCTATCTATCTATCTATCTATCTATCTATCTATCTATCTATCTATCTATCTATCACTACACTGTAAACATTACTAATTTGTCATGACAGCATATGTTTTTAGTTAATTGTAACTTATTAAACTTATTAGAAAGTTAATCATGTTAATGAACTTAATTTTATAAGTTATGCAAGCTGTTTTAAGTCAGTTGGACATAATATAAGTTTAATGGACTCAAAGTTAATTTGATTCCAGGCAACCAGGATATTTTTACAGTGTATGATTACAACAATAGTAACCATAGCAACATCAATATCATTATTATTATTATTATTATTAATAATAATAATATACAGAGTCAAGTGAGAGATAATTTCCAGTGAATGAGTCCTGCTGTGCTCAGCTCAGACCTCGGCTTCTGTCCCTCCCCGCGCGCTTGTGTTTTGTTTTTAATTGTGACCAATAAAAAAGGTCATAATTAATACCCCAACACAGACACTGATAAACAATTCCAATTGCCACCATAATCAAATGATGCAAACATCTACGAGTTACAAAGTTCACAGCCACAACTGACAATTTCTTAATTGTATTCAGTCATTCATGGAATTTTTTAACATGGAGCTGATGTATCCTGCCCCCTTCCTCTGTCACAACACCAGGGATCTAATTTCATTATTTTCCACAAGATTTGCTTGACTACTGCCATGATTTTAATGCCGGTGCAGTCCAGATGTTTATGCTATTTAAATTAGGAGGCAAGGCCTGTTGGGTAAACATAATTAAAGAAAGTTAGTTTTTTTTCCTCCTCTCTCTCTCTCTCTTGCCCTCTCTTTGTCTCTTCGCCTCCCCTCTCTCCGTCTTCGTAAGTTTACTTCATTAAGCAACTTTCATTTAACTCCTGATGCCTCATGGCCCTCCCATAAAGCCCAGTTCTGTGCAAATCTGTGATGGGCTCACGACGCCGTGAAGGAGCCTTACGCACATCAGCGCACCCGCAATGCAAGCACGACAGCAGGCTGGCGAGAGAGGTCTCCCGGTCCACAGAGGGAGGAACATTAGGTGCTGCTGTTTACATGTTTGCTGCTCTGCCATGAAAACAAAACAGGGACTTAAGCTAACAGTGTGTCCCAGCAGATACGGCTATAAATACACCTTTTGTCTGTTATTTTAAGGAATGCTTGAGTACGTTGAGGTTTTAGTGGCTGGTGCCAATATTAACATTTATAGGTGACACACTGATTTAAAAATTTGGGCAACTTCAACTGAATTAGATTTTTCAAAGATTTCCTTTTTAAATAGCATGCAATATAGTGGCACAGACTCATAATTGTGATTACAAAGCAAAAAAAAAAAATGTTACGAATAAATCAATTAAATGAATGAATGCCAATAGATAATTACAGTTAAGGCTGCACGATATTGAAAAAATCTGACATTGCGATATTTCGTTTTTCTGTGATATATATTCCAATATAAATAAAATTTCACCAGATGACTTGTATAGCTCTATTTGTGAAAAAAAAAAAAGTCATTTATTTAGACTAGCTGTTTGGGTATTACGACTTCTGAGGATCAATAATTGCGTATACCCTTGGTAAACTCACTTGTGTTACTGATTAGACTTCCCTAATTTACGTGTAATCGCATCCCCTTTAACTGTATACCAAATGTTTTTTTTTTAACTCTCATCTAAATTTGTTTTTCAAAGTCAACTGAATGATGTCACGTTCAGGTAAAATTATAATACAGCATGGGTGGGTAATAGTACACCACCTTTATTTTTAGGACTACACCACTGATATATATATATATATATATATATATATATATATATATATATATATATATTATATATATATATATATATATATATAAGAGTCCAACAGTACTTAGATATAGAAATATAATAATGTAATGTTGTGTAATGTAATGTAAAGAAAGAACGAAAGTAAGGAAAGAAAAAAGAAATAAAGAAAAAGGAAGAGAGAAGGAAAGAAGGAGAAGGAAATAAGGAAGGAAGGAAGAAAGAAAGAAAGAAAGAAAGAAGAAAGAAAGAAAGAAAGAAAGAAGAAAGAAGAAGAAAGAAGAAAGAAAGAAAGAAAGAAGAAAGGAGAAAGGAAAGAAAGGAAAGAAAGAAAGAACGAAAGAAAGAAAGAAGGAAGGAAAGAAAGAAGAAGGAAAAAAAAAGAAATAAAGAAAAAGGAAGGAGAAGGAAAGAAGGAGAAGGAAAAAGGAAGGAAGGAAGGAAAGAAAGAAAGAAGAAGAAAGAAAGAAAGAGAAGAAAGAAAGAAAGAAGAAGAAAAAAGAAAGAAAGAAAAAAAAAAAGAAAGAAAGAAGAAAAAGAAAGAAAGAAAGAAAGAAAGGAGAGAAGGAAAGAAAGAAGGAAAGAAAGAAAGAACGAAAGAAAGAAAGAAGGAAGGAAAGAAAGAAAGAAGGAAAGAAAAAAGAAATAAAGAAAAAGGAAGGAGAGAAGGAAGAAAGAAAGAAAGAAAGAAAGGAGAGAAGGAAGAAAGAAAGAAAGAAAGAAAGAAAGAAAGAAAGAAAGAAGGCAAGAAACGAGAAGAGAAGAAAGAAAAAGGAAAAAAGAAATAGAAAAGAAAGAAAGAAAGAAAGAAAGAAAGAAAGAAAAGAAAGAAAGAAAGAAAAAGAAAGAAAGGAAGGAGAGAAGGAAAGAGAAGGAAAGAAAAAGAAGAAGAACGAAAGAAGAAGGAAAGAAAGAAGAAGGAAAGAAAGAGAAACGAAGAAAGAAAGAAACGAAAGAAAGAAAGAAAGAAAAAGAAAGAAAGAAAAAGAAAGAGAAAGAAAGAAGAAGAGAAAGAAAGAAAGAAAGAAACGAAAGAAAGGAACGAAAGAAAGAAAGAAGGAACGAAAGAAAGAAAGAACGAAAGAAAGAAGGAATGAAAGAAAGAAAGAAAGAAAGAAAGAAAGAACGAAAGAAAGAAAGAAAGAAAGAAAGAAAGGAACGAAAGAAAGAAAGAAGGAACGAAGAAAGAGAAAGAAAGAAAGGAGGAAGAAAGAAAGAGGAAGAAAGAAGAAAGAAAGAAAGAACGAAAGAAAGAAAGAAAGAAAGAAGACTTTTAAAGTATGATAACCTGAGATCCATCTAATATATTATATGTAATATTTAAATATAAATTTTAAAATATGATTATGGGGATATGGGGAATAAACAGAAAATACAATTTCCTTTTTGGGTGAACTGTTCCTTTAAGTACAGTAATGGCAAAGGGACCAAAACCATTACATAAACATCAACGCAGAGCCGATAGTTGTTGATATATGAACCCTGCTTTGATAATTCATATAAAAAAGCTATATCGCTCATGCACATGTATTCAGTGTGGCTCGTGATCAGAATCCTGCTGTTGATGCAGCTCCGGCATTCTAATTTCAGTGACTTGTGAACCCTCACCGTGCATTAGTTTAAAAGTATCATTGAGGTCTAAGCCGGTGATGAGAGCATTATTTCTCCTGTTTAGTGAATACTAATCAGCCTTCCTAAAGCGTGAGCGTACGTGTCTGTGTGTGCGCACGGAGGAGTGAAAGAAATTATATCACTTATGTCAGAGTGCTAATAGGCCCAGCCACACTCCAAATTTAATTTCATAAGCCACTGTTCTTGATTTTTCTCCCCCCTTTTTAGATTAGTGACTAACAATCTATTACAGGCAACATCACAGACAGTGTAATACAAGAGGTCATTACAAGATTACGTAAACTCCAGACTTGCATTACCATTTCACATCCATTTACATGATGATTATTACAGCAGAAATTAGAGTGTGATTAGAGGGCCTAGTAGCCTTTGCTCTCCACAGACACATCTGGGCACGCAGCAGAGGGGGACTGACCATTTGTGCCAAGGATTTATAGAAGCATGTCGGCATTTGTTTTGTCAGCGTGATCGCAGCAGCGCCTCGGTCATAAAACCAGTCATTCCGTTCGCGTTCCCCCGACTGCGGGCCAAACCATTCATTTAGCATATTTGATATAAACACCTATTCTTTCCCAGAGTCACAACGAGCAGAATAAAATCACATTGCAGCCGGCGCCATACGTTCGTTTATAAGTATGCAGCACGCGGAACGTTCGCCATACTTTAGTGCACATGAGCTGAGTAGCTGTCAAAATTACAACAGGCATCTCAAGTAATTATGCAGATTTATGCAAAACATTAACAAGAAGAATTAAAAGCACAAATGAGGTGGCTACACTTGAATTGTTAAGATTATGAATAATTACCATGAATCTTTTTTGCTCTTAATATAACTTGTTTTTGATAAACAAAGCCTTAATTATCAGAATACTTCTGAGAATATGGGTGACCTTCATTAATCTTACAAAACAAGTCTCTGGTGAACGGCAGCTGAGGAGGCCCGCTCTCACACTGAGTACACAAATAACAAGAGCGGCGTATGCTAACTAGCCACTTCAGAGAGCCGAGCGTGCGGCCAGGTATATCTTACAGCTCAGCCACGGATGCACAATCATGCCAGGCGACTCTGCCTTTCCATCTGGGACTCCCTCATTCCAGCTACTCATTAATTACAGCCACATTTCTCACCCCATCCTCCCTTCTCTTCTCGATATGAGAGATCTGTTTTCATCCTCAAACTCCGCTGTGAGAGAAATGGCATCAGAGCTTCCGATTTGGACTGCTGGTCGCTAACCTCCGACCCTCGCTGGATCTTCACCTCCTGTCACGATGCCCTGTCAATCAGCGGGTACCTGGCAGGTTTCTCGCCCGCCCACTCAGTCTCTCTGAACAGACTGAAGGTCCATTCGTCCAACCCCTACCACACCACTCTTCCCGTCCACGCTCTCCAGCTCCTCCACCCCTCCATCTGTGCTTCGCATACTCTTGCAGACCATGAGGATGGGGCTCACTGGCATAGAAACCTGCACCATAACCCTGCCGCCAAAGCCCAATCAACAAAGCTCTGACGAATAATGCATGTCCATCAAACAGCTGATTCATTGATAGGCCTATTTTGAGCTATTTGCATCAGACAGATATAGTGAAAAACACATGATTGCTTATTAGTTTATCGACAATGGACAATATACATGTATATTTGTATATGAATATATGTAAATATAAATATTTACAAGTATTTCACCTTAAAAATTATTAGATGCACAGTACAAAATTGTATTAGTAAGTACTATATTGTGTAACGTTACAATAAAGTTGTGCTTGTTAACATTAGTGTAAAATAAGTTACTTGTTACCAGGGCTGTTTATATCAAAGTTAATATTTAGCCGCACCGTATTGTTGTTTTGTAACAAATAAATTTTACGAGGTGGGTTGTTAGTCTAACGCTCAACCCCCAACCTGGAGGACCAGGACATAGACACATACACTACAAACAATTTAGCTTACCCTATTCACCTATAACACGTCTTTGAACTTGTGGGAGAAACCGAAGCACCTGGATGTAACCCACGCGAACACGGTGAGAACATACAAACTCCACACAGAAATGCCAATTGACCCAGCCATGGCTCGAACCAGTGACATTCTTGCTGTGAGGCTACCCAATGCGCCACCCCAATTAGTGTAAAGTTACACAGCATAATACAGTACCATTAAAAAAGATCTGGAAGCTCATTATGGCTACCACAAATATCAATAAAAGTCACTTAGTTATTTTTTAACATTTAAAGTTGTCAGAGCATGCAACCGTTTGCACAGTACGGAGTCATGGTTTGGTTCATGCACTACCACAACAAATAAAGTACAGTCAGTCCAGATTTGCAATCACTAGAGATAGGCAGAAAAAAAAAACATAGCAGTGCAACAACTTAGCAGCCATTCAGAAAGAATGTGTCTTTGCGTCTAAAAACATGAGATGCAGAGTTCAGAAAGGTTCTGCCATGTTGTCGTTGTCTTGCCAACATGCTACAGTACACAGAAGCGCACAACACTTGTCCTAAGTTACTTACTTACTCCAGGGACATTTATAACGAAGCTGTTATTTAGCCACACCATGTTGGTGTTCGTAACATCTAATTTTTACAAGGTGGGTTGTTAGCCCAATGCTAAACTTTGAAAATTTACATCCCGTCTTCGAGTTCTCTGGATTAGTCCACTGTTCTGGAACTGGCATTAATGAGAGATGCTGCAGGTAAAAGCTGAAATTGGTGCTCATGTGAGAGGTGCTACAGAAGACACGAGGTATAATGGTTAACCGTGTTACATAGAAAAATGATATAAGATTCTGTCTCATCTTGTGCACACACAGGTCAGTCCCATCATATACACAAAGACACAAGACTGAAAAGTTGTTGTCCATTGCACCCTCTATTATAGACAGACACAGTATTAAAATTAAATCTATTATTGAATGAGGAGAGGGCTGAGCTTAACCTTTAACGTTTCCTAACTATAACGTTTTTTTCATTACTTCATTACAAGAAGCTCTTCATTTCTGTAGCTGTCTGTGACAACACTTCTGCATGCTCAAAATAAACAGAAAACGGAAAGCACTGGGAATATGTTGCTTATTCCTTTTGTACTGTACCCACATTGAACCGTGACCCAAAAACAAGGTATGTACCAAACCGTGACTTTGAAAGTCAAAGACCATGGAATACAAAACACTTGTCACTCGTATAGTTTTGAATAGGGAAAAGTGTAAAGGTCAATATGGTGAATGAAGCCCCACCTATAAATACAGGAGCCAATTATCGATCGCTAAAGACTGAGGAATCTCTGGGGGAGAGCTCGGACCAGACGTGTGCTTTTATGACAGTTTTGTTGGTCAACAAATGCACTGGAATCTCAGTGAATACTTGCTTCACAGACTTAAGGAATATATCCAAATAAAGCTTGAAATCTGTTTTTTAATAAACCTAAGAAAACAAAAAGTTTTTGGGTTTTGTTATCTGTATGAAACTAACGTGAGGTTCAGTCCATCCTGTCAAACGCACATCACATGACAGCAACTACTCAAACACCCCAAAAACTTGTAAACAAAGATTTGCCTTTATTTCTGGAGGAGATTCACCATCAAGACCAAGTTGTGGATTACTTCAGAAGAGCAGCGCAATCAGACGATCATTATTCAGAGAGATAACACTTTAATTACAGATAGAACTTAACTTATGAGACAGTTGTTAATGTTATTGGTGATTCCAAATATGTAATCTAATCGTAAGCTTGGCAAATGGTTTTGGAGAATGTAATGTTTCTCCATTCAGACAGAAAGCCCGAGCATACTGCCTGAGAGGCATCTCAAAGATGGTCGCTGAGTGAAATGACTTGCCTTTAAATGACTTTACTTCAGTGTACCATAAGAACAGATATCATGGTCCCATAGTGAACATTAAAAGCATAAATAAACAGAAAACATGAATCACAAAAATACAGGATATTAGGTGTAATATCAGGATATTACAATGGAAATCAAGTTAAATTGTACCAAATTAAGGCGCAATCTACATTTTGCAGGCTTAACTTTAACCCAAGACACCCAACATAAGTGTATTAGCTCATTGCACCATTAGCCCATGCACTCACCACAACACCACATCTCTGAAGAATGATGGACCTTGATTTCTATAAAGAAAGCTGTATATACAGTATATTTTATTGAAAAAGGCAGTTATCCACACTTTCTATCATGTGCTTTGTGGAAGCATGTGTGATGACAAATCCTGCTCATTCTTTACGTTATAATAACATGTCCACTGCACCCAACATGCACTCAAGAGTGAGGAAAAAAAGGAAATAAGGATCTATTTAGCACACTGCCATAGACACCACACTCCCTAAGCCACATATCAATCATGTAAAGTAGTGTTAGCTTTAGGAACGCTAGACATCTTTCTACTAATCACACAATGCACATGTCAGTTCTGTTTCTGAACAGGACAGTTAATGTACAGGATTAGAGTTTTGGTTAAAAACAAAACTGAAGTGAAAGATTTGTGTCAGAGTCGCAATAGGGTTTTTGATGTAGAAGCGAGGTCCTGTTTTATATAGAAAATGGATTGGACTTTGATCGCTTGTTCATTTACTGCAATTTTAGGTCCTTTATATGAATGGGACAATTCAAGCTTTTATATGGACGAGACAATTCAGACAAACTCACAAATAATTACAGTTATCGATCCTAATCACTTCCTATATGAATGAAGTGAATGTATGTTCTTCTTATAAACGTATGTTGTGATGATCAGGATGGTCTGTAAATCATAAATACTTAGAAAGCATCGAACACTTCATCCATGAGCACAAATACCAACATGGCTACAATTACCATCTATCAGAGTTTAATAACAGATAATTGCATTTGCGTATTGATCCATAAAAAACACTATAACTCACAAAGCAGAGAAGGCGCAGGAGTTCTGGTTTACTGCTCATCTTCATGGACATCAATGCAAGCATACGGAATGAGTTTACATGAAAAGATGGTCGCTGTTAACCTGTTAGGCAGTGCCAGATTTACAGAGTCTATTTCTACATTTTCCTTTTTTAAATCGATAGGGGAGTCGGGCCTCTTCCACAGCAAGAACTGCTCATTTTCTCCACATCAATACAGCCCCACAGTTCACTCTGTTTCATCCCCCTCCTTAGTATTAGGGTGGTTTTAATAGGACTAGCCTCTAGTTTGGAGCCGTATTCCCATCAGGCGCAGCGCTTTAAAGTTATTTTAGACTGAAAGGTTGCAGTATGGAGGTGAGAATTGTGGGAGGGGCTGCCCTGCAGACCAAAGCACCGCTCGACCCGGCTCTGCCGTACGCCCCCCGGGTCACACCGTGGTGCTTACACACAGAGAAAACTTGGCATCGGCTTTCCGTGTGCAATCCAAGGTGCACACAGGAAACATACCCAGAGAGATGATTCGCTTTTGCCATTTTTTTTTCTGTTTTTCTTTGTTTTCGACTCACTTGAAGTCTGTGTCTATCAGCTTAAACGGATTTAAACGTTTTGGAAATCCTGGTGCGCTCCGGTTGCGTACAGGCCTATCGCGGTTTGATGCGAATGTGTTTTTGCATGGGTAATAAAGCAGTGTTCAGGCTGAGACCATCATTATTCTGTTAATGAAGTTGGGTAAGTTGTTTAATTTGGTGTCTGTGTGTTAGCAGGCCTGCTGTTTCTTGCTCCAGCGTGGCGTAGGGAGGAAACAAACTCCAGCGCGGCCACCATTCTGGCTCCAGCATGCCTCTACCCGGTCGCCCCTCAAACTCCCCCTTCCATCCCGTGCACCCCACCGCTTCAGTGCCTGACCCCCAGGCAAACAGATGTCCCATCAGCCCAGGCAGACAGGACTGCCTGTCCCTCCCTTACAAGGGCTCTTTAATTATTCCCCCTCTCGCACTCCTCTCTAATAAAACATTAGCTTGCTAATCGAATCTGGTGCAGCTGAATACAGCACAGCCCTCTCAACGCACATGTCCAACGGTGGAGAAAAGACACACACACACCTTCTTCGCTTGTCCACGCAGCCATGGCACATCAATCAGCAGACGAGTTAAAGGCAAGAATCAACAAACACGTCGATTTTCAGATATGAGCGGAGATTAGCGCCTTTAGTCACCAAATATACACCATCTGGCTCTCCTAATGAACCTTTTAATGGGCTTTCTCGCAACACAAATGTGCTCTGAACTTATGTATATATCCGGAGCATTTTTTTTAAAGTAATATTGCTATATTATTAATATAATAATAATAATAATAATAATAATAATAATAATAAACTTTTTTTATGCAGAACTTTTGAGTTGTTTGTCCTGCTAAAATCTCTCTTTTCCAAAGCAGAGGAGCGTTGTTTGTTTTGTGAAAAATTTCAACATTTTAAGTGCTATATCTGCATATTAGATTTGAATGGTACATATAAAAAATTTCCTCATATTTTCAGCACTGTGATATGAGGTCAGTAGAATTGAAATTTAGTAATTGGTTAAAGAGCCACTATTATTTATTAAAAAAAGTCATATTTTGGTATTGGGGGTCTCCAACAACAGGCTCATATGCATGCAAGATCAAAAAACACTTTCATTGTTTTACAATATGCATTCATTTTTACCTAATTATCCTAATGTCTCCCATATGATTTGTTCAGCTGATTGGTTCCAAACCGGTCCTTTGCATGAGGGTAATCAGCAGTGATTGGTCCAATGGCCCAGTCTGTCTGTTGTGATTGGTCAACTGCGTTTAGCGTGAGACGGAAAGAAATGCCCACCACATCTTATCAACATTGTTGAAGTAGCCAGAGTGCATAATGTGTGAGCCTAATGCAGGAATGCATTAAAGCAATGCAGTTAAACACCAGCATATCCCTCTGTTCTTAACCACAACTCCAAGTAATAACAACAACGCACATTTACACATTAATCCACACAGTGGCAAATGTTAAACCATTTTGAAAGTTGACCGCATCACGTCTGTGTAGGAACAGCTGATGGTGGCCATAGCAACAACAAATGTCAGGGAACCGAAAGCTCAGAAACGCATTTAAATCGGTAAATGAAGCGGCACGCGTTTTAAATTTATTCTGAGAGATACAGCACACGTCGCACAGGGAGATATTACAAGTTACAAAACATGGTTAAATACAATTTTTGCAAACTACAGAAAACAAGGATGCAACCTTTTTTTATCACTTACAGGTTGTGAACCAGAGGTAGAAGAAACTGGTCCATATGAACTGTGTAACTTACTGACAAAATCCAATGCATATATAGTCTTTGCTGATCCTTCCTTTAATAAGAAACGGCATGTGAATCCTGCATTGCGGGGTAGGTTTGTATCATTAGAAAAATGAGGTTGGCTATACTGTAGTATTATTGTGAAAATAAACGTTAACCGTTTATGATCTCTGGCCATCTCAGTGATTGTAATCTTTAAGTCATGATCATCCCCTTCCCCGCACTCCGCTAGTGTTTAAGATAGGCCACGTTCATGTTTTACCCGATTCTGCATGATGTTAACAATTCCAAGGTCACTGTCGAAAAAAAATCCACTGAAACACTAAAGATTATGTATGTATGCTTGTATGTATGTGTGCAAGTAAGTAAATATGTATATATTCACACCGGTCATTTTATTAGGTACACCTTACTAGTACCAGGTTGGACCCCCTTTTGCCTTCAGAACAGCCTCAATCGTATAGATTTAACAAGGTACTGGAAATTCCTTAGAAATTTTGATCCCTATTAACATGATAGCATCACGCAGTTGCTGCAGATTTGCTGCACATCCATCATGCAAATCTCCCACTCAATCACATCCCAAAGGTGCTCCACTGGATTGAGCTCTGGTGACTGTGGAGGCCATTTCAGTAAAGTGAACTCATTGTCATGTTCAGGAAACCAGTCTGAGATGATTCATTCTTTATGACATGGTGCGTTATCCTGCTGAAAGTAGCCATCAGAAGATGGGTACACTGTGGTCATAAAGGGATGGACATGGTCATAAACAATACTCAGGTAGGCTGTGACGTTGACACAATGCTCAATTGGTACTAATGGGCCCAGAGTGTGCCAAGAAAATATCCCCCACACCATTACACCACCACCACAAGCCTAAACCATTGATACAAGGTAGGATTAATCCATGTTTTCATGTTGTTGATGCCAAATTCTAACCCTACCACCCGAATGTCGCAGCAGAAATCAAGACTCAGACCAGGCAACAATCTTCTATTGTTCAATTTTTGGTGTTCTGCTGCTGTAGCCCATCCGCCTCAAGTTTCGAAATGTTGCGCGTTCACAGCAGCTCTTCTGCATACCTCAGTAGTAACAAGTGGTTATTTGAGTTACTGTTGCCTTTCCATCAGCTCAAACCAGTCTGGCCATTCTCCTCTGACCTCTGGCATCAACAAAGTATTTGCGCACACAGAACTGCTGCTCACTGGATGTTTTCTCTTTTTCTGACCATTCTCTGTAAACCCTAGAGATGGTTGTGCATGAAAATCCCTGTAGGTGAGCAGTTTAATACTCTGACCAGCCTGTCTGGCACCATTCTGTTCAATGTCAAAATAGTAGAAAATTACATTAACGAGAATTTGGACACGTCTACCTAATAAGGTGGCCATCATCTGTGCTGTATAGAGAATAAGGGGGATGTTTGCATGTATATTTGCATTTATTTTAAAATTTATAACTACTAGTATTTTTCACTTTTGTTAAGGGTCTGAACAAATCGAGAGAGAGAGAGAGAGAGAGAGAGAGAGAGAGAAAAGAGAGAGAGAATTTAACTACAAATGTGAACACACAGTTGCACAGCTTCATTCCAAACACTGAACATATCAGAAAATTATGTCACAAAAAAACACACTTTCTCTTAGACTGTCTAGCACTAAAAGTTCCTCCTTTAAGGTTGAAACAATCATAGCAGTTTTACATTTACGCACACCACTTGAATATATGGTGCTTCCAATGTTACCTGTTTTGTTACTGCTTTCTCTTATGTTGGGTTCCATTGAAGCGGAGGGAAAAGACATGCAATAGAAGGCCCAGCAAACTGACCCGCTAAATGTATTCTGCTCTCAATAACTGCTCTCAGCTGAAATTCATGTAAAACGCCAGGAACTCCGATGCTTTTAAAAGCCACATCTGATAGTAGATAATGACACAGATTTCAGGGCCATTATGGAAGGCTATCAAATATTCCATTTCTTTTTGCATTTAGATTTGTAAAACGTCCACACAGTCTGCACCTCATTCACTGACACAGTATCTGCCGAGTGTGGCGGACGATAAGACGGTCCACAACCAACAGAGCTTAGAAGGAAAGAAAAAGCAAGATATAGGAAAATGCTTATCAAAAATGAAATGCTGGAAATGTATAACTCACCACGACAGAGATTTCTTTAATGCTGCCGAATATCAAATGCTTTAAATTCAAGCTGAGGTAACAAGGTAAAGGTCAGCCAGTAAAATAAGCAAAAGAAGAATGTGCAAGTGACATGCATGAAAGCAGATGTGCATTATTACAATGTTTACACCTTCATTTATATGTTTTGTTCTGTCAATGTGCTTTAACACAGCGTGTGCTTGCTTCTTAAGCTGTGCTGTGCGAATGAATGCGAGGGAAAATGACTGCACCTGAAACCTATTAGTTTCACATTGATAAAACCTACAGATAAATGCGAAAAAAAATCACCCGACTGAAGAACAACAGCCGGGAAGGGAGAGAAAGAAGAGAAAATGAGGGGTTCAACAGGCACTCATCAAAAACTTCTCAGTAATGGGCAGGCATTCACCCATTGGACCAACATCTTTCAATTTATTAGCATGACAAAGGACACAATCATTTTGGATATGCCTGAATGCAATTTTCATTAACTTTGCAATGATTTATTAACAAAAGTGTCAGGAATGTAATAAAAGCAGCAGGACCCCACAAAATGCCAAAATAAAAAAGGAAAAAAAAAATCAGAACAAAATAATAATCTAATTCAAAGAAGGAAAGAGAGAGAGAGAGAGAGAGAGAGAGAGAGAGAGAGAGAGAGAGAGAGAGAGAGAGAGAGAGAGAGAGAGAGAGATTACATTTTGCAATGTTTTCTACCCTTGGGTCAATGAGGTCTTGCTTCGATTACAAACATCATAGAATTTAAACTGCACAATTAATGCAGAGTTAAAAATATTCACATCTCATTTCCTCAGAATTAAACAACAATTAGATCCATTGCTATATGCATAAAATAACAAAAAGTGTCATGCCTTCAGAAAATGTTTAGACGGTGCTATACCCAGTGTTGTGCTGAAAAATAGTAACTATTTACAGTTACTAGTTACTTCATCCTAAAAGTAACTCAATTACAAAAAAAGTGATGCATTACTGTTAAAAGTCATTTTTGAGTTACTTTTCCAAAGAACATTTTTAATGCTCCAATGAATGCCCTTATAAACATCACTTCAGTGCTGTAGAAAAAATACACAGTTAATCAACTTCAGAGCAATTCCAGCATTATGGATGTGACATTTGCAGTAAAAACTCAAAACATTAATTCAGATAGAAAGTATTTGTTAACATTATATTGAAACATTGTTTATATTTTACAGAACAACTAACCACAAAGTTAAGGGATCAGAAAAAATATCAATCTGTAAACATGTTTTTTACTTTAAATGAGGAAAATAAACATGCTTTATGGATGTGACCAAAATAGTATGCAAGTTTACAGTCTACAACATGCAGAAATTCAGTAAATTTCTGCACAACCCCAAAAAAATAATAATTCTGCACAACCCAAAAAAATAAGGCTAATGAAAAGGGTAAGTGTTGGCTCACTATAGAACAAACATGATTGATTTTATTTTATTTTATATTTTTGCATTTATGAGGTAAAAGCTTGGTTATGGATGTGACACCTCTGTATTATGGATGTGACAGATGTGAAATTGTCACTCGTGTGACTTTGCTAAATCAAATAAAATTATTTAAAAACATTGACAGAGACATTTTTGATTATGTCTAAAGTACTATAAAATACTTACACACACACACACACAAAAAATGTAGAAACGGTTTCGGTATTTTGGTGAAAACTTTTTTTTCATGGCAAGGTTGACATTTGCATGGAATTGCGGTTTACAGTCTTAATAATTTTCATTAAGTTTCAGACTTAAATGAATTAGTGTTTAAAACTTACTTTTTGTTTAAGTCGGACCAGCAGCACAAAAATGTAAAAAAATATATCACAAGGTAATAAACCAGTTGAATAACATATTCAGAAACAAAAGCAAAAAAACAAACTGTTATTATAGACAACCATAAATTGTATGCATTCAAACAAAACAAAAACAACAGCTGCTCAAGACTGAAATCTAACAAATTAAACTGTGTAAGCTGTGTTTATTAAAGTGCAAAATCTGCTGTTGTATAACAGCTATAAAAATTGCTCTACCTCACGTGCATTCGTTCTCTTCTTTCACTTGACTTTTGTCCAATCTGGTGCCTCAAATACAACGCATCTTCTGTACAGTGGTTGGTTGGCATCGACCAATCCCACAATGCATCATCACTGTAAACAGGAAGATGTGGGCTAAACCGCAGCCAAAATTAATGAACTTACTGTACAAAGTACCAGACAAATGCCTCATATTGTAACGATAATGCAGTTACTATATTTAAAAAGTAACACATTACAGCAATGCTTTACTAGTAACCTGCTATTGCCCAACACTGGCTATACCTATGATTTAACTTCAGAAGAGTAAAAAATGGTTTGTTGTGGAACAATCCTGTTGATTAATTGCAACAAATGAAAGCATTTGTTATTCTGATCAATAGACCAATTACCAACCTACGTCACACATGACGTCACACGGATCCCTGGTTGCAAAAAAAGACAGGCTGCAATAGTAAATATGTCGTGTTGTGCGGTAGGATGTCAAATTCCAAAAATAAAAAAACTTAACTTTTACCATACACCACACTGCTTTAATGCCAACTGCAGACGTCTTTGGCTAAAAGGGAGCTGAATGAAGTGACAACCTAATTAGAAATGCTGAACTCTGCAGTTCTCATGTCATATCAGGTAAGTTCACGCTATGCTAAATCATACACATTACTCGTTTTTGATTGCAGAAATGATTTTAGCAAAAACAGTTACATGTGGTTTATTAAACTGCGGACACAGAATACTAAGAATGAAATGTGAAAGTGTAAGTTATTAAGGTAAACTTAATTTTATATTCACACATTTATTCAGTGAGAACTTGTGACACACTCCCTATATTGTTTACCACGACACTTTGAATATTCAGTCTGAAATAAAGTGTGACTTAAAAACAACATTAAAACTGTTTATTTGATTGTGAACAATGTTGTACTTTGATAGTCATTGGCTGCTAATATGATTTCGCTATTTAGAGTTTGCAAATAATACTTTTATGAAATTATATTAAGGATAAAGTCTGAATGTGCGAATATCAAACCAACTTTACCTCTATGTGTAAGTTCACATACCCTGCTGTACAGGCAGTTGTTTTGCTTGTTGATGATTAATTACCCAGGCCTTGTATAGTTCCATCTTCTTTCCTTGCCTTTGGCTAGGCAGAACCTCGATTTTTAGCACTACAAAGTGTTGAATCTGGTAATCGTGGAACATTATTTCTTGCACATGACCACACAGAACAACATTGTTGGCATCGAAAGACTTGTAGGCCTTTAACTTCTCTAAAATCATTTGGAGCTTCAATGAGATAGTATATTTCGGGCAGGATGCTTGGTCATTTCGTCTTATCCAATATTCATTGGGAGGGTGCTATCGCAAATGGACCTGTCAGATGAAAGCCACTCATTTTACGGTTAATTTTGGCGAATCACTGTGCTTATCACTGGGTGACAAGCTGTTATAATACGCTGAAAGCATTATGAAAATAATATATACATGTATATATAATATGTAATCAATATATCTTATTTCTAAGACAACAACAAACTCTGTACCGCATGCATGTCATTCCCTCGCTGTAAATGCTAGCGCTCTTGGTTTTTTTCTGCCACCTCCCTGCGCACGCATCCTGAATGTTTACAAACATGGTAATTGGTCTATTGCCATTTTCAAAAAAAAAATCAAAATCCCAAAAATGTTTAGTTTACCCAAATCTAGTAAATAAAGTAAACCCAGAAAATTGAGAATTGTTAACTATGTCAAGTGGTCTCTATTTAAATTTTTCCATAGCTTTATATCAACACGAGCATATGCACAAAACAAAAAATATTTACAAGCATGCAAATAGGGCTGCACAACATATCATTTCAGCATCGATATCGCAATGTGCTAATCCACAATAGTCACATCGCTGGATCTGCAATGTTGAATCAGTATTATAGCTGACTAGGAGCTACAGTTAAAAACGCACATGATTTTGGAGTAATCGCAAAGTTTAACCATAAAGTTACAGAAAAAGTTGTGTGTTTTTGAGGCCTGTGACTGTCAGCGCTTCAAGCCAGTTTAAAGCTTTCATCCACAAGACATTTACATTTTTGTAATTTTAAGAAAGATTCATTGTATTTATGTATAGTATATATTAGAGCTGGGCGATATGGCAAAAAATCTATCTTGATAATTTTTTTCCATATTGAACGATAAGGATGTATATTTCGATATAAATTGTTAATGCTTCCAGATTTGAAAGAGTACCCCAACAATGACTGAAGCCACAAAAATTTGAGTCCACTATATAGCATAACATTTTCAGCCAATAAATTTTCAGTGGCTGAAAATCTTGTACTGTACATCTCTAATATCAACACACTTTCAGATTCCCATTGTTGCATGTTTCTGCTGCGTGGTTGGCTCATAGATCAATATAGAATAAATAGTCCAGAGCTTATCATTGTGATTGAAATAAATTGTATTGCGATTCGATATATCGTTTATCGGCCCAGCCCTAGTATATGTACACACAATGAAAATTATACAGTGTCATTTTACATTATTCAATTTGTGTACCTGACTACCAGAAAATATACAGCATTTATTTAGTTTTTAACTTTGCTCTACTGTATTTATCAATGCTAGTGATTGGTTTATTACATTTTTTAGCAGATGTGCTCCACTATAAAATCATCCTAATCAATCAAAAATGATGAATTCTTCATAAATAGAGCTATTTAACTCATCTGTTCAAATGATACTCAATGATACTCAGTGTATTGCAGAAAAAAATATATTAGTTTTGTATCAAATATGTCAGTTTTTCCAATATCGTGCAGCATTACTTGCGAGCTAAGCTTAGTCTTATGATATTTTTAAAAATCGATGTTCCTATTGAGAAAATGAATGGACATTTTTTCCTTCTGCTACCCGATTGCTGCACTATATTACAACATTAACTATTTTAGAATTTGTAATACTATTTGTAATAATCACTTTATCTAACGTAAACATTACAATTGTATTTAACAGTGACTAACAATTAACATGTTTGTAAAAGGACTTCATGTGCAGGTCCATATAAACATGCTGGCCTGTTGTGGTGTTCACTCACACATTCACAGTCACATATTGTAAATGCAAACATACTCGTGCATACACAAACATGATATCACATGCACACATATGCTCTCTGAGAAGAAACAGACACCATTTTGATGGTGGTGACATTCATTTGCACATGTGAGATGGTTTGTGTCTTAGTGGGGGGGGGGGGGGGGGGGGGGGGGGGTGAGATATTTTTCTTACTTTCCTTTCTCTTTTTTCAGGGCTACACTCCCTCGCAGTAGCACTGGCACAATAATAACTCTAAAAATATGCGGAGACAAAATAGAAAAATCATCATCTCTGCATTACCTCCTCCTTCAGTTACTGGAGATTATCATCTCTAAATGTGATTTTCATCATTTACTACTTATTAAACCTCGAGACCAAATATTTACAAAACTGCTGGAGCTGAAATTGCTGGAAGAACTCGGAATAAAGCTCTTATTTCACAGACGAACAAGAAAAAAAAAATGAAATGAAAACTAAACATTAAGGTAGCTATTGAGAGACTGTGGTAACGAGGGAAACGTCAAAAGACTGAGAAAGAGAATAAAAAAACATTACAACAAAGAGAGCATTTTCTGCTGTTTATCTGAAGTGTGGACTACAGGGGCTGACACACACACAAACACTAACACAACCGTAAGTTAAGGTCCCTTAGTAGAACGCTCAACACAACCCAGAGCCTCTCTGTATCATTAAGATTTTATCAATTTATAATCTGCCTGAAAGAATAAATAATAAACTGTAGTGTAAGCAATCTTCAAAAGGCACACAGTCCCTCCCAGGTGAACGTCTGCAAGACAAATAAGCCACTGCGGAAAGTTTGAACTGACAAAAAAGCGACTAAAGTGATCAGGACACAGAAAGGGTTTCATGTTTTTTTCATGTTCTCCTTTGCAAGCAGCACATTGCATGACCAACTTTCTGTGTCTGACATCTTTGCTGTTCTAAACTTCTCTCTTTTTTCTGTTCTGGTTTTCCTCTTTTAGAGCAGTAGTTATCAAACGCAAACAAATGGCTTCCAAAGTTATGCAAATAATCAGTGCAAAAATGAAAGCGCCATCAATCCGATTATCCCAACATAAAACTAATTTGTGCTCCAGAAATACATATTTACCTGCTTTCCCCAAAGGAAAAATGCCTGGTAGATTGAACATAGCTTGGAGTAGGGCAGGAACAAAAAAACAGGAGGAAAAAAAATACTATGTATTTCTTATATATAGTCAACTTTTAGCAAAGCTTATTCTGGCAAAGGTGGCTGATGGATGGGGTTCCTTTTTTAAGCCCTTTCAGGGAAAGAAAATAAGCTCAACGTTGCAATTTACCGAGCCATATAAATCAGCCCGTGACCACAAATAATTCTGCGAGGGGAGAATTTATATGTTTAATTACACAGTGCAGGTGCCAGGCTTGTCTTCCTCATTACTCTAAGATACATAAAACACTCAATAACACGTATAGCAGCAGGACAATGGGAAGACAAAGTAATTAGCTGGCTGTTATTTAATAAGTTACTTCTATGAGCTCCTTCATCTTGCTCAAGTTTAGCATACTGTATTTCGTTAGCCGAGCGCTCTGGCTGCCTTAATACGCGTAGCTGGCTAGTTTTTTCATTCCACTTTTTGTGCTATGTGGGAACGGAATACTGAAGCCCAGCAGGGGAAGAGCAGGATGACTCCATTTTCTGATAGAAGCCGGCATGTTCCGCTCACCTGAGCTCCATGCACAGGCACCGGTGAACAATGGGCAACGGTGAGCCAGTCGTTTCTGTTCTACCCCTGGGCCTGGAATCATATCAAAAACGAGCAGCATGCCAGTGTGGGTGGCAAGGGATTCAAACCACAAGGTCAGGGGAGTTCAGGAGAACAGAGAAGGGTCTCTCAGGAGAGATAGTGCGAGAGAGGAGGAGTTGGAGAGAGAAAGAAAGACTGATGTTAAAGCCACATGTGCGCCGGGCCTCCTCTCTCTTCTTCTTCAGCTTGCCGCAGTCCAGCTGCCCTCACCACAATCCCAGCCTGGGGATGTTTAACTACCCAACGCAGTCAGGGGCCAAGTCTTGCTCGATCGCTTGCTCTCTCTTCTTTCGCCATATCTCTCTTTCTCCATTCCAAAACCCACAAAGTCCTGAGTAAACACAGGCCAGCCTACCTCACTGGCCGTTTCCTTCTCATTGGGCCTGGAGCTGTTTAGAGACTAGCCAAACCAGGTCCGGTTTCCCCTCCCTGCAGGCCTCACACGAGGCTTGACCTCACCCGCTCACGGCTCCCACACAACGGGCTGCGGGTAAGCTAATATAGGCCTCTCTCACACACACACTCACCCACATGTCCGTGTTGGACTTGGCCGGCGCTGGTCTGGCATGAGTTGACAGGCGGGCAGCAGAGGGCCGTGGGAACAGCTTGGCGAGGTTTGATGTCCGCAGGGCCGTTTGGATACGCTGAGCGTTTTTAACAGGATGTCATGGACTACCTGGCCTGCTCAATCTGTTTCAGCACGTCTCGGCAGACTCGGACTGGGCACCGGGCCGGACACAAACCATTTACTAAAATGCCACATTTACTCTAACCACAGTAATTACTTGACAGCGACAACACGGGTGACCATATTTGACAGACACACTCAAAGGGGCGTCCAAAAACAGATTCTGCTGTGGTTAAAACACAAAACTGCACTTGTTTCAACTAGTTTATCCAGGTGCTGCTGTCTTTCTTTTCTTTTAAGTATATGATTCTTTGGAATTGGAAACACACCATAAGTCAAACCATTTCCCTTTATGGACATCAGCTGTGTTATAAATAAAAGGGAAAGCACAGTCATTATCGTTTGCTGATACAGTTGAAGTGGGTGTGCATGATTAATATCAGAATTTCAGATGGCAGATATATCGAGGCTGTGAGGAAGACACAAGCTCATTGATTACTTTGTTGGCTTTTCATGTAAATGCAATTCTGTTTTATTGAATGCACATGAGAAAACTACCAGAGGGTGGCGAAAAATACTAAATCATAGAATTGTCACAGCCATGGCTTAGTAGTTAGGGCATCATTCCTTGTTCTCACTACAGTATCCATCAATAAAGGTGGCAAAAAGTCATTAATTTTTGTTCCCATGCCCCAATAAGAGTGTACTAGTGTAAAACCATTGGACAGCCTGACATCACACCTCACATCAGCACCCAGACGAGTACTTTAAAACATCTTTCAGCAATGCTTTTCTACCAGAGTAATTAATTTCAATGTGGAAGAGCAGACCTCAAAAAATAGTGTAATTTGGAATAAGAATAGAGTGAAGTTCTAGTACAGGTTAGAAGGTAAGCAAGCATAAAAGAATGAGACAAGATGGATTTGGTTTCTACATCTCTGTGCTCACGGAAGCTTCTGTGATTTGGGGTCCACAAACATACAACAGAAAGAGAGAATTGCTAGTAATAAAGTCAGCACATGAAACAGAGTAACTTTAATTTCTATCATTTCGACCATATCACCCTGCAGCCCAAGACCGGTTACTCACTGAAGCTAAGCAGGGTTGAGCCTGGTTAGTACCTGGATGGGAGACCACATGGGAAAACTAGGTTGCTGTTGGAAGTGGTGTTAGTGAGGTCAGGAGGAGGCACTCAACCCACAGTCTGTCCTAATGCCCCAGTATAGTGAAGGGGACGCTTTACAGTCAGTGAGCGCCATCTTTAAGATGAGACGTTAAACTGAGATCCTGACTCTCTGTGGTCATTAAAAAATCCCATGGCACTTAAAAGTAGGGGTGTAACCCCGGTGTCCTGGCCAGATTCTTTCCATGCATCCACCGAATGGGCTCCATCACTGTCTCTACACTCCACCAATAGCTGGTGTGTGGTGAGCGCACTGGTGCCAAGTGGATGCTGCTGGATGTGGTGTGGGGAGACCCCTTTATAATTGTGAAGTGCTTTGGGTGTATGGTCATACACAAATGCGCTATATAAATACACACATTACATTCTAAAAAGGAAGACCAAAGGCAGTCAAACAGATTGTGTGCTTACTTATTTTCTAAAGTAATACACAAGCTTCATGAGAATCACTGCTGTCATTATTGTGGTAAAGAGATCAGTGAAGTAAAATCTGGTAACGTATGTCTTGACTAATTTCGGAATATATTGTCCATGAATTTAAATAAAGACAATTTCACAGACTGTTGTTGCAAACCTTTATGTCTTGCTTTCTAATGTTGGAACAAAAAACATTTGAACCCACTGACTTCTGTTTGAATCGACATTTTACAAATTTCCTTTTTTAATGATCCACAAAAAAAATAAGTTAATTTCTGGACAATGAACAACCTTGTTTTTATTTAGGGGCAATTTACTGTATCTAACAGCCTGTATCACTTTTACTTTATACAAGAGAGTGGCATGAACTTTTGCCTAAAATCTTATTTCAAGAAGAACATGTTTGGAAGGACATGAGGGCGAATAAATGACAATTTTATTTTTTGCAATTTTTGAACCGTCCATTCACGATCCAAGTGAAGCATTGGAGATTCGTGCAGACCTCAAAATCACCCAGAGGAAACGTAAATAAAAAGTACATGACAATTTAAAGCAAGCCTTAGTTTGCTGCATTTTGAGACGCCTTCCCCCTCAAGTGAGGCACCTCTACCACCGGTTTCCAGGCAGGAAGAGGACTATGGCAGGACTGTGCTGGACCAGGGTTACTTTATAATGAGAGAAGGCAACACTCACAGAAGACTGTCAGATAAACTAAATCCCACCTCTGAGTTCGGCCCTGAGAATGGGAGAGGGAAGAAATGGAAGCAAGTATGAGTGTGCTGATAGAGGGGGTAGAAAGGAAAGCAGAGGATGAGCAAAGACAGGAGAGACAGATGACAGCATCAAGAGCCACTTGCCCATAGCA
This sequence comes from Danio aesculapii, assembly GCF_903798145.1. Lineage (NCBI taxonomy): Eukaryota > Metazoa > Chordata > Actinopteri > Cypriniformes > Danionidae > Danio > Danio aesculapii. The sequence continues at coordinate 26,411,016 of NC_079447.1, read as the reverse complement.
CTCCCATCTGAGAGCATTGCATGATGGGAGATGGGCTGACAAGGGGTGTGAGGTTACTGGGAGATGTCGAAGAAAATGCTTGCTTTTTCACTGGACAGGCATTAAGCAACAGAATATTTTATGAAGGCTTTTAAAGAACTGACAACATGCACAAAAGAAAATTAAACTACATTATAATAAAGCGCCTCATCTTATGAAATCGTTAGAAATAAAGAAGAGAGAAAATAAAAGGACAAAAATCACAGCTGGATTTCCCTGAAAAGAGTAAACATAAGGGTTTTGTCACTTCAGACAGAGTTATTCTTAGTTTAGTGACAAGAGCCCTGCAGCTCCTATTGTCTTTGTGAGAGTGTGTGGCTTTGAGTTTGCTCTGACCATTTGCTCTTTAGTCCTTGTTGTGAACTTGAAGCTTCGAGTGACTTTGGGTCGTATGTTGACTTGTGTGTGTGTGGAGCATGGTATTCAGATTCTGGCACATAAGTCTAGTATGATTTCGGTACAGTGCTGGGACATTCATCATCCATGTTTAGTTGTTGTGCTGTGTGCAGGACATGACATGTTTTCCACTGGCCACATGCTTTCTTGTTGTCATCCTTTTTGTGGATGCGCAGTCTGGGACAACCCTCAGTGGCTGTGTGTTCTCACGTAAAGTTTTGTGTGAGCGTATGGATTTAGTTTTCTATGCTTCTACTGTATGTGAGGTGTTGTTCTGTATATAGCTAATCGTTACCTGATTACAGTACCTGGTTAATCTCTTAGCATGATTGGCACAACCAATGGTATAATTTGGGAATGGGACAATAGGTTTACTGTACATTGCCTGGTGAACGCTTTCTCAACAGGTTTAATTTTTTCAAGCAACGTGGGTCTACTGCATAGACTGCTGTTAACGGTGCAACTTTTTCTGAGTTAATACTGTAGTTGGAGTTGTAAACAAGGGATTTCCCCACATCTGCTAAAGGAGTGTAATACAGTTGTGACATCGTTTAGAAATCTTGTATTTAAACCCTGATGACATCAATGGCAGATCTCTCTCTTTTTTTGTCTGAAGTCCTCCTGCTCATGCCGGGATCACTCCTCATGTCTCTATTTTGTTACCTTGTTGTTAGTGTTGTTGTTCGTTTGTATGCTTATTTTTTCTATTTTGCTTATTTTTGTAACAGGTAATGGATATTTTCTTTCTTTTTTATTTGGACATATACATTTATTTTATTTATTTTATTTATTTATTTATTTATTTATTTATTTTTGGTATTTTTATTTATTTAGTTCAGTGAGGGAAGCAGTGGCCCGGAAGACCCACCTGTTTTTACTATTTTCACAGAGGCATCAGTAAGATCTCTCCTGTAAAGAGCTGGTGTAGTCAGGGTTAGCTGCCTTAATGTTTACTGCTATTTTGCTTGCTAGATTTTTTCTTTGGTGTTTCTTGCGTTTTTGTTACCTTATTTATACATTTAATTAAAAATATTGATGAGGATGTCAAGCTGTCATTTTCGGCTCATACCTTAGTTTAACAACAAAGCCGTAACATTAACCAGAACAGGCAGTTTGGTTTGAGTTACCTCTGCATGAGTGGTGTTTTCTGACAGTGGACTTTTGTTTTGGTGGCAAAATTTCACTGAAATGTGGCTGTCTTATCGAATTGTCTAATAAGTTGTAGTCTGAAACCCCTGTGTTTACAAATGGGTTTGGCAATGACAATAGCACAGAAACTGCACATTTCACCTTCATGTGTTGTTTGATGGAGAGACTCTGATTAGGATGGAAGTATTACACAGAGTATGTCAGATGCTGGGAGAGCCAGTGCAGTCAAATGAAAGCACAAGGGATGCCTCACTATTCCCATTCCAAATTTGCTTTAATCAGGACAAAGAACCCCCTACCCTTCTCGGTACCCCACACATATCACTATTTGCCTCCTGAACAAGGCCCAGACACTACGTTGACCCACTTTTACACATCTGGGTCAGCCTCTGAACTCTGATGCACACTTTAACTACTGTACACAGCAACTGTCATTTCAACATGCGAGCAATGTCTCCTCATGTTTATTTTCCATCTGGTGGGATAAAGTTAAAAGTATTAAAAAAAGTCATATCATTTTTTATACAAATTACAAAATTTTAGAGGGTTGAGGGTGCATATTCATAACAAACAAAGGTATAGTTTTATGACGTGACTGAGCATGGAATCATGGGAGTTATCATATTACATTATTCTATTACATCCTACAGAACACTTGCAGAAATCATGTCCATGCATGAGCTAAAGTATTCAAAACTTATCATCATGGTAGTATGAAGCAGAGTGAGGCTTAAAGTCTTCGAAGCAAAATGAGCCCGCTGAAGCAATTGCTGATGAAGGACAAGCACGATGCATCACAAAAGCAGCGGAGCTTTTATTACAGTATGTCACAGTCAGGCGCTTCTAATACGTCCAGTCGTGATCGCGTGGGGAAAAAAGTAACACTGTTTTATCCAACACAGGCTCATTGTGGATATGTACCCCTGTCTACATTTCTGGAAAACTCCAAATATGTCCCTGGGGATACGTCTGGCTGTATTTTTATGAGAAACTAATGCTACGGGGCGGTATGGCACTGCTGACAGCTTCCATTCCTTTTCGATAACGCCAACAGCTTACTTCTGAGTGGACAGTCTTTTTGGTGTTACCAGTTCGCCCAGTAGCTCGCCATGTAGGCCGATGGAATGAGAGTGGACCGTGTCAACAGGGTTTGAGTCTGGTGAAAAACGGTTCCAGAAACCAGGTAAAATCCAAGCAAAAAAATAACTGGCTGAAAATGTGGTAAAATCTGAAAACATGGTAAAATCTGAAAAAAATGGTAAAAATCACGCATCAGTGATGGCTTTTTTTCTAGATTGCTTTTGAAAACACTCTCAGTTGGGTTTGGGAAAAGGGGTTGGTGGGTCAGTTGACAGCAAGCTGGTTGATTGAAGTTTATACTATGCCCTCTGGTGGATTTATGCGACAAGAGGACACACAAACGGCACACTTGACAGAAATTTGAGAACATCAAATAACGTACACAGTGGCCTCTGATGGAATTACAAATTCAAAAATTGCGAGCAGATGTACCTCCGGGTACATATTTTGTTGTCCCCAGAAATGTACAAATTCACAATGAGCCTGGGTTGGTTTTATTATACATAAATTGTAACTTTCTGTTATGATGCACAACATATTAAACCGTATTTGGTGTTTCTCTGTTTCTATAAAAACAAACGAGAAATTAAGCATGTATGACATCATTAGCATGGTGACACAGAACATGATCAACGTCAAAAATCGTTTATTTCTTTGGATTTAAACGTTTTTCAAAACATTTTGGATGATGCAAGTATATAAGTCAGCAAAATATATAACACTATTCAAGTGTTTTTTTGTAGGTTTTAATAAATAAATCTTACACATTGTGCTTCGTTTTTGTGTCTCAAGGTTTTTTTTTTTATTCCATTGTTCTGTGTGTTGCCCAAATTTTTTAAGGCCAAAAAAAAAATGTATGAACAGCCCTTAACACTGCTTGCGAAGTAAATAATCACTGTACTTCTCTACCTTGACTTATTTTTTGCCAGGTAAGCTGGTTCACACTCGAACTCCGCCAGTGCGAACTCTCACAGACACAAAGAGATTCATTCGTCCAAAAGGATTTTAAACTCAGTTAAAGATCAGAGAGAGATTTCTAAAAACAAAAAGCCGCTGTTTTGTGTTTTGCTTGAATCCCAAAATGAGCAAGCGATAGATCCGACAAATAAAAACAAACCCTTCGTGCTCAGCCCAGAAGGGCTCACAAAGGCTTGTGAGGGCACAGGGGAAGTTATTAAAGACCTTGCGCTTTCTTTCCTGCACTTCCAAATATAAGTTACTTTTGATGTCTGTGTGAGGTCGTTTGCAGCAAACACACAAAAAAGCATCTTTTCTTTTTTTTTCAGCCTCTCAACTTGGATGGGAAAGGAGAAAGCAGGTAAACGACACAGCTGTCCTTTGCCCATGGCTTCTGGCTATCCATCCTCTACAACACTACCCATAAAGAGAGAGAGAGAGAGAGAGAGAGAGAGAGAGAGAGAGAGAGAGAGAGAGAGAGAGAGAGAGAATGAGCCCATTTCAGCGAGGGCTTCTGGCTACAGTGTTCAAAGAGCCGTGATATTGAAATAAAGAGCGAGCGGGAGCGGCGGGGTTTGGAGCGATCCATAGTGGGGTATTGATCAAGGTTAGCACTCTGTGAGAGAGCGCATCATCCCTACCGCGCCGCTGGCTGGAGGGCATCACACACAGTCTTGACTAGGTGTCTACTCTAGAAACAGTTCTCCACATCTAAGCTAACAAGGAAATCTCACGGGCCAGATTGGGCCCCCAGGGGAAGACTCGGAGAGGGATAGGAAAGGAGATAGTTTACAAATAACTTCTCAAGCAGAAAAAAATAAAAACAGAAGTGGATATTAGGAGTTTGATCAAAACAGCTGCCACACTAGTACCGACTCACCATAAAGTGACAAATAGTCACACGACTAGTGACAAATTACTAAGAAAGAAAAAAGAAAATTGTTAGTTTAGGATAAAGTGATCAACTGATCAGTAATCAATACAAGAAAAAAAATTATACATATGTTTATGTATGTTTAATTGAAATAAATCTAAAATACATTTAAAATGTATGTAGTATACATTTATACTTGTAAACATATACAAGTGTATATGTATATGATTATTAACAGATGATGAAGCAACAATCTGCTCAGTAAAAATAAAATAAGTGCACGCATATCTTATTCAATTATAAAATATTAAAAATAGGACAAAACATGAATAAAATATGAATAAATATACATAAAACATCATAAGGTATAATGTTATTAGTAATAGATGAAAACATTTGCATATTTAATCTAAGCTAAAAAAAAAAAAAAAAACATACAATAAATATAAATTTAAATATATAAACAAAAGATGCATTATACTGTAATGTAAAAGACAAAATTGTCCATCAGGAATGCTTTTAAAAATAAATGAAGGACTATTAGAGTATGTGGAGTCCTGATGTTGGGGTCTGCACTGCCCATAATGTCTTAATGTCCATGCTAATCCTGACAGCTCAACAGACAGACAGAGGCTTTGCTCTTCAGCAAGTGGTTCAACGATTACAAACGTTTTCCAGTTTAAATACTGCAGCTGTCTTGACGGCCACATTCAACACAACTTTCACAGCATGGAACATTCCAACAGAGAAAGTGTGTGTGGTTTTGAGGAATTATGCACAAAACCGCATTCACATGTATGAAATCCCTATAGGATGGTGGATATTTAAGCCTGGCATGTGTGGTTCATCATGAGTTGGAATTTTTTTATTTTTTTTATTGTTTAGTTTACAATATTATTCAATAAGACACTTATTTTGTCAGCACTATAAACATAGACTACTCTTTAACCCATGAAAAATGGAAAACCAAAATGAGCTGTAATTGGCCAATCCAGCAGAAAAGTAATCACCAACCGCTCTGGCCACAGAGAAGTGAGAGTTGAAACGCTGCTTTTGTTTTTCTCTCTGGAGCAGGTGGTTTATTGTTCTGCATGACAGCAGTAATGCTGACAGTGATAACAGTACATTAAAAGTGCAGCTGAAGAAGACTACACTGGTAAGAAATGACCTCTCAGTCAGTGTGATTTTTAAAGGAGGACGGGGAGGATTTACACACTCTTTCACACAAGATGTGGGACCACTCAAGTTTTCATGTGCTGTGTGGTGAAATGCAACCTGCCAATTCACTTCGGAGTCTGCTCTTCTACTCAGGGTTGGCTGGACAAAAATCACAGGGCACACTGCCCTCTTAATTGAAAAAACACCCTACAACAACTTAACCTCTCATCCTAAAAACACGAGTTGGGTTTCTATGGGAAAAAAAAAAGAAAAAACAGACTATTGTAATAACAATCAATTCATAAATCACATTTACAAGTTCACAAGTAATATTCATATTATAATCATTTTGAATACTATTTTTGTTATAGTTGTTCTCTATGCATTTTCAAATGTACTTTAACAAAAAAGGCTAGATAATTAAATAATTATTATTATGATGATTATTATTATTATTATAATTTGTTATTAAATTCTTACAATAGGCTACTTTTTTTATTTAAAACTTGTTTTTTTTCTAATGATATATGATGTAATTTGTATTTTTAAAATAAATATCCTTCCTACTCCTTTATTCAAAATATTTAGGAAATATTTTTGGTACATCAAAAAGTGTAGTTACGATGGCCATCCAACAAGCTAATTCAGCTAAAAAAATTGTGCTTAAAATGTCACTAAAATGTAGTATTTAAATCTCATAATTCATTTATTCATTCATTTTTTTTTCGGCTTAGTCCCTTTATTAAGCAGGGGTCGCCACAGGGGATGGAACCACCAACTTAGCCAGCATGTGTTTTACGCAGCGGATGCCCTTCATTTTCTTATCGGCTAACAGTTACTCTGACTGACTGCTTACACAGCGCAAAAGCGCATGCTTGAAGGCGCATGACGCTTTTACTGGTGACGTGGAGCCGATACACGAATCACAGCACATTATGTTAGCTGACCAATCAGAGGCTCTTGATATATGACAGTAGTTTTCATGTTAGCTGGGAAGCTGTATAAAATCAAAGTCAGAAATATGAAAAAATAACGTGATTTTCTACAATTGAAGCATGAGCACACATTGCTTTGCGGACAACCCCTTTAAATACACTAATGATCTGAAATCTCTCATTAAACCTCCTGATAATGTGCACCTTATTACTGTAATAAAACTGAGTGTTGCACAAGTATGCATTATTTTCACCTTTAGAATCACATGGTGAACAGACGGTATACTGTACACCTGTCAGATCTACTGCAGTATCCCTTACACTGCAACATGAAGAAATGAAGCCAATATACTTACATATGACCAATAAAAGTCCCCGAATTTTAATGGCCTCCCTACCCTGTCGCAAAGCGCCAGTGGAGATAATGGAAAACCAGATTTGGCCAGAGAGAAAGATCAGACATGGCAAAAGCCATCTGAAGGCAGTTCCCTCACAGGACCGTGTTAGGGAGCAGAAGTGATTCTCCATTCTCTCTCTTTCTCTCTCTCTCATCTACTTGTCAGGGAGCAGTCTGGTCACTCTAAATGGATGGAGAAATTCCCTGCTTACTCATGCATACCACTGGCAAATTGTCCCTCTCAGATCCCGGCCCTGCCGTGTGATTTGCGCAAGTCGCTGCTATGTAGAGTCTCTGCCTCATATTGGAAAAGGGCACCGCGGAAATAGACAAACTAGTCCGAGAGGTGCATTTGAAGAAAATTATATCTTTCAGGGCTAGCCGACGAGTCTGCGCAAAGGAGAAGCCACTAGGAGAAGAGTGAGACGCCTTTTAGTGGCGACCTTGGCAGGGGGCGTGGGCGGCCGGCAGCATTTCCAAAGGTCTCACTAAGGCTGTCGTGCATGTTATTGTCATCATACTTCGAATTAGGAGGCAAAGGAGAGAGAGATGAATGAAGTCGAGAGTGGCTAGGAAATATCAAACAACCTTCAACCGGGCTCGCAAATAATTCTCATGAGATTTGAGAAGAGATCTTGCTTTCGTAGTGTAGCGAGAGTCCCGGGCTATCATCAGAATGTTGAACACTGGCTCTTTTGAGAGGCGAATGTGGGTTTGGATGTCAGAGAGAAAATGCGAAGGAAGCGGATGTTGAAGACACCAGTGTGGGTTGGTCGGTTACAGTATCTGGCACCAATGAAACCCACCTACAGCCTTCCATTTAAACTAGGTGAGGGACTGTGGGCTGAACAACCTTGCTTAATATTAATAATGGCTTCATGTGCCCCCTATGGACTGTATTTAATATTTAATAAAAAAATAGTATTAAGGCCCATTTACACCAAGCAAACTAACTATAAAAATAACGATAGAGTTTTAAATATTGTTTTGAATGCAAAACAGCAATGTTCAGACTACTAATAAACTAATGAAATTGTGGGGATCAGTTTTTTGAACATTTTTTGTCAATATAAAAAATAAAACACTGACAGCCAAACAAAATCCACTGAAATAAAAAAAGCATGGGCAGTTTGAAGCTTAAAGTGACAATATGAAGATGCTCTGCTTGATGTTAAGTAATTTTCAAAGATTATTTAAAGATAAAGGCAAATGAAAATGGTTAGTTGTTTTTATCCTACTTCAATCACCATGATCGCTAAATTTGTTTGGTAAGATTATTATTCCTTCATTCTCCTTCAGCTTAGTCCCTTATTTATCAGGGGTCACCACAGCCGAATGAACTGCCAACTATTCTAGCATACGTTTTACACAGCGGATGCACTTACAGCCGCAACCCAGAATTGGGAATAGGGCTGGGCGATAAAATCGGTATTGATATTTATTGACCGAACACTATTGTCAATATTGATAATAAAAAAAAAAGATTCAGTATGTAGTTTCAGTATGAAGCGCTATAGTTTTAATAAAATGTGGCTGCTGAGCGCACGCCTTGGAAGCAGTGCCAATAAGCTTAGGCTGTAAGTTTGTCATTTCCAATGGAGGCGCGTAACTTGCACGACGCACATATGGGAGCGACACGCACATGTTGTGCAAGCGTTTTTTTTATTAAAAACTGCTTTTATTCTAACCGAAATAAAACAAATAGGACTTTCTCCAGAGGAAAGAAATATTATCAGACATACTGTGAAAATGTCCTTGCTCTGTTGAGCATCATTTGGGAAATATAAAAAAAAAAAAAAGTAATACAAAATTTAAAGGGGGGCTAATAATTCTGACTTTAACTATGTCTCGTTATATTTATGTATAGTTATCATGCTTTGTGTAAAGTCAGTCTTTAAGCATTAAAAAGTAAACCGACACGCAAGTTTTATTGAGGTCCAAACATTTTAAACCCACATTTTCTGCCCAATATACACCAACTTACTTGAAACGCATATACAACATTTAACCGAGGCAACTGTAGACTTTGAGTAAATTAATTGCAAATTTTTAAAGGGAGCTAAAAAGATCAAATTAAATCCATAATAAGCCAAACTGAACTGTAAAATTATTCAATCCGAAAACTTCTAGTACTGCTGCTTTGTCGAGTATAAAATCAAGTAGTAAGAAAAAGTATAAGCATGTAATATAAAGTTTAAGCAGACTTGCATACAGCACATACTGTACATGTATAATATCAATACCACTAAAATGAGTTTACACAATGTCTGGGTTTGTGGGTTGCAGTATCTGGTACCACTGAATCCCACCTACAGCCTTCCATTTAAACTAAGTGAGTGTCTGTGGGCCGAACAATCTTCCTTAATATTAATAATGGCTTCATGCGCCCCCTATGGACTGCATGATTACCCCCCGGCACGTTCAGGCGTGCCACGGTACTGCGCAACGAGTGCAGATTATTAATGCTTTTACCAACTTTGCCTCCAAGATCATCTGTAATAACAGAGAACATCCGTTAGCGCTGAATTAGATCAATTAGACGGCACTCTTAAAAGAGGTTACAGAGCAATTCATAAATGGAGCTGTGAGGGAAGGCAGGAAAAAAAAAAAAAACTCAAGCCATGTTATAGTCCATGAATAACAATGAGACTGTATTAGACAGCCTAATAGCAGCGGATCATGCACAGACCTGTTGAGAGCTCCAGTCGCACTACAGGAGAGATAAACTTGGTCTTGTTACCAGTGTGATTTATGCCATAGACAGACAAGCCTCAGGTACTGGCAATTGCAGACCCAGACACTGTAGATACTGTATGCTGCTATGAGATTTAAATGACACTGATTATCTGTTGTACACATCATAACATATGTCTGGTTTCTATTGTCAATCTGACTAATTAGGACTTACTGTACACTGTTTCAGGAGTTAGTTTGTTGCTTGGCTTTAAATAAATGTAAATAAAAGTGATAAAAATCTATTACAATTTTTGAAGTATTAGAAATAATGGAGTATTATTAGGTTACAAACACACTGTAAAGTTTCAGGAGTACCTCATATAACTCAAAATGAAAATTAACAGATCCTATTCACATTTCTGGGTTTCTCAGTAACGGAAGGCTTCAGTTGGGTAGACTTGGATCGCAGTGAATCGGAGAGCATTTATTTATTTATTTTTTTACAATCATATTTGCTCAAATAATAAATGAAAAACTCCACAATGGTGTAATCAAGACTTTCAGAAAAAGGTAAAAAAAAAATTGTGCGAGACCGATGACGGCAGCCAGAGGAGAGAATAACGTTAAATTTACTCTCAGTACCATAGACACTGCATTAGAAACACCTCACATAAGTGGTAATTCATTTTTGTAATTTTACGCGAAGATGATATAATACATTCATAAATGCATATAAATGGGTTTTTTTTGTTTTATTTATTTATTTTTTTTTATCAAAATATTAAAAACTTTCAAGGCTTTAAGATTGATAACAACCGTTAAACTCGTCATAACAGTCTTGTGAAAAGGGTCCATTGCAATAATTTAAACTGTGGTAACCATAGCAATATTATATTTTGGTATCTGCTATTATTTCAGCATTAACTAAAAACGCATTATGGTTGATGATTTTACCTTAAACACTGTCAACTGCTTTGCAGAGCACGCTCCTGAAGTTTTGCCAAGTCCACATACAATATAAGCGAAAGTTGTTTATCGCCTTCTAGGCCAAGCAATTCAGTTTAGAGATTTACAAGCAAGTGCAAGGTGCAGGTCATGATATTTTAATTTGGGACTTTCAGTCAGTTAAAGTCAGAATAATTAAACTCACTGAATTATTAGCCCCCATTTATTTTTTTCCCAAATTTTGGTTTAACGTAGCGAAGATTTTTTTAACACATTTTAAACATAATAGTTTTAGTAACTCATCTCTAATAACTGATTTATTTTATGTTTGCCATGATGACAGTAAATATTATTTTACAAGATATTTTTTAAGACACTTCTATACAGCTTAAAGTGACATTTAAAGGCTATTGTATTATGATGGTTTGTTCTGTAGACAGTCGAAAAAATATCTAGCTTAAAGGGGCTAATAATTTTGACCTTAAAATGACTTAAAAAAATGTATAAAATAAAATAAAATAAAACAAATAAGACTTTCTTTTTCTTTTAAAAAAGAAAAAAAAATTCAAAAGGAGCTAATAATTCTGATTTCAACTGTATTTTAAAAATGAAATGGTAGGTGTATTATGGGTTCGTTTTTGCTAACAAGATCTGGCAACGAATTGGTCAAGAAACACCTCACTCCATACGATTTACAATAATTATTACATTACAACTATAGTGTAATTATAACTTTATTATGGATTTATTATCCACCCCACAGGTAAAACCATCTCTCTCTCTCTCTCTCCATTATTATTGATGAGCCTTTTATAATTAGGTCTGTTTTAATGAGATCCATATAAATTAAATAGTACAAATATTAACAGATGGTGTCGTGGTGGGTAGCACAATCGCCTCACAGCAAGAAGGTAGCTGGTTCGAGCCCCGGCTGGGTCAGCTGGCATTTCTGTGTGGAGTTTGCATGTTCGTGTGGGTTTCTTCGGGATGCTCCGATTTCCCTCGCAGTCCAAAGACACGCGCTATAGGTGAATTGAAAAAACTAAATTGGTCGTAGTGTATGTGTGTGAATGCAAGGGTGTTTCCCAGTGTTGGGTTTCAGCTGGAAGGGCATCCGCTGCGTAAAACATATGCTGGATAAGTTGGCGGTTCATTCCGCTGTGGCGACCCCTGATTAATAAAAAGACTAAAGAAAATGAATGAATAAATGAATGAACAGTAACTTAGAACAAGCATTTTCTGTAAAATTGAAATGAAGTCGGCATGTTACCACTGATAGCACTGATTTACCGGTTTGGCATTCCCGAGTTCAAATCCCAGCTTGAGGACCTTTCCCAATCCTGTCCCCCTCTCTCTCTCTCTCTCTCTCTCTCTCTCCCACTTCACTTCCTGTCATTCTACGGTCTTGTCAAATAAAAATAGCAAAATGTCAACAAAAAAAATAAAAAAACTGATATTCAATTTTATTAATCTTTACTTGATAGCACTTTTAACAATGTAGACTGTGTCTATGCAGCTTAACATAGATGAACAAAAGAGATTAAAAGCCAAAATATTTCAAATTGTGGATTGTGTGCTAGGAAAATTATACAGTAGGTTCCAGCACCCACACTCTGTACAAGCAATTTAATTTGAATGAGGCGAAAAGAATCCCAAGTAACCCAAGTACTATACCTATGTAATGATCCCTTACCTCTTGTAAGAGATATAGAACAGAAAAACACTATTTTATCCCAGTGTCAATCTGACTGTTGAACACTATCCATGAATTGTCTATTGAATAGACAATTCAATGTGGTCATGTCATTGGCCAATGAACATTTCAGGCTTGTTATCAAACTATTTCATAACTGTAACAAGAGGCAATTCAATCATAGCTTAAATGTTAAAACAGCTATCATAACATTATTTATCAATATGTGGCTCTTTTTAGATTCTTGAAAGCTATAGAAATTAAAAATGTAAAACAGGAAATACGTTGGGACCATTGTTTATGTTTACATCCCTCAAAATGGTCTATACATGTGTTTGCTTATCGCTTTTTATTCCTTTATTGTATCAGGCTATACTGAAATACTACCTTCGAAGTCCACTAAAAAATACCCCCTACAGGGACTATAAAGTATACAACAACAACAAAGTGGATAAAATGCCACATTTGTCTTTCCAGAAAGGGGCACAGCCGTTTTCCAGGCAAAAACATCATGCAAGGGGTTCTTTTATAAGCAACCCACATTTACCATTTATTTGCAGAGGAATTCTGCCACATAATGTCCAGACACTTTTTTTTTTCTTTCTTCCCTCCATTTTTTTTTAAATCTCTTGATCTTTAATCTCTGTGCCAGTGCCTGTAATACAGATTATGGCAGCAAGCTACTGACAAGTCAGTTAAATCTTAGCTGGCTGACAACTCTGGCACCGGAATTATTTGAATACAATTCTCATAAGGGAAAATGTTTTAATAACAGGCAGCCAGCGTGAACGCAACCGCATTGGAGGGTCAGATTTGGCGGCCACTGACTCGTATTAAAATCAGCAAACAAAGCCCAGAGTGCACAGAAATCCTCGCCCAAGTTGTGCGCATATGAAGGGTGTATATTAACTGTCTGCGGTGATAGCGCTGGTAGGGGTTGAAGATGTTTAATGACACATGATCTGTTATTCAAAGCAACATGACAGGCCCACAGAGAGACTGATTTTGCATACTCCACTTATATCTTCCAGTAATTCACATCAAATCGGCTGCAAAGAATCACATATCTCCTGCTATGTTACCTGCAATACCTGTCTTAAACATTGTAATAGTGCCCACGTACCACTCACAGCAGTTTCACTCGACCAGTCTGAGTTGAAGTCAAAGGAAGGGAGAAGAGATACACAAAGAGAGTGAACGTGCTGCCCTCCTCTCTGCCGCTCTACTGGCTGTTCAGACTGCTTTACGCACACTACAGGCTGGCTAATTATCATGGGGTTCTATGCGATCCCCCCCTTGCCCCCCTTCAATGGAGCTCAGCACACCCCCACATCCCCTGCGGGCATGGGACGCACTGACAGTAATCTCCCTGTGACAGCACTTGGACGTGCCGTCATTAAGCCGTCCGTGTTATTGAGATGATAGCCCTGAGAATGTGGCCATCGTGCCAAAGAGAGCGAACGATGAGCAGCTCTTCCTCTCCGGCTGAAAGACAATGAAACAGAAAGAAAGAAAGAGGGAAGACAGACAGTTTTCGTCTTTTTTTCCAAAAAGCCACAGCAGTTTAATCCATGCTTTTGCCAAGGAATGTTTTAGTCCGTATGTTGACTTAATTAAATTTAAAATTGAGTTAAAAATAGCTCCTCTATAAGAGAAATGCACAACAAATCTGATTTAAGTACGTAAACAAGAACGTGTTTACACAATTTATACTCGTGTTGTTCCAATCTTACACAATTTCTCTCTCTCTGTTTGAAAACACAAAATGCCATATTGCGTAGATTATCATAGCTGCTCTTTTCCATACAATGGAATACAATGGAGTTGTCCCAGCAATGTCATATGATGTTGATCTTTAGTTCTTTTTTGGTTGTGAAGTCAGGTGACCAAAATTGAACATCAATTTGTTGTCTAATACCGATGTCAGCTGACATCTAAAACCCACATCATCTAGTGTTGATATTTGGTTGGTTTTAGGCTGCGATATCAACTCACTAAAATCCAACGTCATGATATGCCATCCATACAACGTCAAAGTCTAACATCAGTAGACGTTGGTTTACTGTTGTGTAATTACCTAACTAAAATTCAACGTCACTTTAATGTCGTAATGTGACGTCCATACAAATGTCAAAAGCTAACATCGTTTGCTGTTGATTTTATGTGTTGCGAACTAACTAAAATTCATCTTGAATGTTACAAGTTGAAGTCCAACCTCAAACTGACTTTGAGTTCTGACGTCAACCCAATTTTCACAGCTAAAACTCAAAGTAAGTCAGACATTGGAGTACAATGTGAATTTTACGTCTGTGTGATGTCCGGTGCCTGCTGGAGTTTAACATAGACATAGTGGCTTAGTGGTTAGCACTGTCGCCTTACAGTAAGAAGGACGCTGGTTTGAGTCCCTGGTGGGTCAGTTGGCATATCTGAGTGGTTTGCATGTTCTCTCCGAGTTCGCATGGGTTTCCTCCAGGTGCTCCGGTTCCCCCCCACAGTCCAAAGACTTACTATAAGTGAATTTTTATGAGTGTATGAGTGCGTGAATGTGAGAGTGTGTGTTTCCCAGTACTGGGTTGCAGCTGGAAGGGCATCCGCTGCGTAAAACATATGCTGGTATAGTTGGTGGTTTATTCTGCTGTGGTGACCCCTGTAAATAAGGGACTAAGCCAAAGGAAAATTAACGAATGAATGAAAACAACTGTAGAAAAATCACAAAAATCACATGGGAACCAATGGGTCCAGGTACAGCTCATCATAGAGGTCATAACTTTCACTTTGTAGCCAGTCATAAAATCAAAGTGGTGAACGGGCAGGGACATTATCAAACCAACCGACCAAACACTGCTGGAAATGGACAATAGTATCTGGATGCAGTCTTTATGATGCAAGTTGAGATTGCATCTCTCAGCGTTGCTATGTTAGACACAATGCACTTAAATGTAGCTATTGACGTCACTGTGAGGGGTAGGGGTGGGGTTAGATAAGCCCATTAAAAAGCATTGCATGCAGCTCAGATTGCACTGCACCAGGTCTGCAGCCAAACCCCTCTCGAAATGGAAAGGCACTTCCATTAATGAGACACACTGAATGAAAACATCACAACGAAGCAATCAAGAGATGCAGAAACGCATAAAAGATATGCACAAAATACACTTAAAATGTCAACATGTGTTTGTAAATGCAATGAACTGTAAATGCAAATACACAAGCTAACAAAAATTTCATTAAACTGGTTGTAAATGTTTATAGTGTAATAATTAAATATAATCTATACATTATTATATGTTTTATCACTAAAATAAAAAAGTGCCCATATGGTCTAGATATTTATGTATTGTTAGTTTTAGTTTTTTTTTTTTTTTAATGAGGGCTTAGAAAATCAGACGAGGTGGATATTGTTATTAAACACAAGGTGTCATTAACTTAATAATCCTCGCATTAACTATAAACTATAATTAATTTTTTTAATTATGAAGATTTGTTTTCTTTTTGTATAATTTTGCGTTTCTGATAAGTCATTTTTTAAACACTGCAAAAGTCATCTAATAAAACAAAGATTATTGGAATATGCTTTACAAGAAAATAATATTTCAGGATATTTATTTAAATGTATCAGTAGCTGTTTATTTGTAATTGTTTGTAAAATGTTATAGCAATTTCAGAGTTAATATTGTTTATCTACTTTTTTCACTGTTTGCATCAGCTCTCAAATCTCATTTGGTGTAATTTAAATATGCGCATTTTAAAATTTGGAGCATCACTGTCAGCAGCAATGACATTTGGCATCTTCATGACAACTCACCCCAATTTGAAATGGCTATATTTGAATGCAATTTGAGAATTTCTGCTAAAGCGAACAATATATGTATTTTCTTTAAACAGAGCTGCATCTTAGAAGCATTTTAGTGCAGGCATCATGCATTGCTTTGAAGATACCTTTAAAGCATCACAAACATTTAGCTAAATAATTCCTTTTAACACAAGAATGAGTTAACAATGATAAAAAAAAAAATTTAAAAAAAAAATCACATTTAGGTAGACTATCCATTTAACACAAACCGTTTGATAAATAAAGAGAAAGAACTGAATGATCAGATGAGAGAAAAAGTGAGTGAGAAAGAAGGAGAGAGAGAGAAAGAAAAGGAGAAAACTTTCCTATCCCCCTCCTCTGCTTTCTGAGTCTCAGTGCCCTGACAGGGAAACAGATGGCAATTTAAGCAGAGAATTTATGAGCGCCACAATCTTAATGTTGCATAAAGAAAAGAAAAAGACTCGCATCAAGCCCACTGACAAATGTACTCGCTAATATTAATGCACTCCTCATTCATCCAATATGCTTCCTAATTGCTTTTCTGTACACAGTAATATGGCACCTGCTGCTCAGCCCCTGCTCCGACGTTCAGGAACCAGGCAAGGCATGGGCCGCCACTGGCCCTCGCGCCGTGATGGATGCAGGGCCGTGCATCACGCACCGAGCCTGTCAGGCAGCATAATTAAAATTTTAGACTTACAGCCGAGAGAGAGAGAGAGAGAAGGGGGGGGGGGGGGGGGGAGAGAAAGAGAAAGAGAGAGAGAGAGAGAGAGAGAGAGAGAGAGAGAGAGAGAGAGAGAGAGAGAGAGAGACAGAAAAGTGGTAAACAATCAAACAGAAAACACGACCACTGCTCAAAGGCATCTTCACAGTCAGTTCACACACTCTGAACACCTCTAGAATAGTGACTGACACCATCACACACACACAAAGACTGAACATACGAACAAGCATAATAATCTAGATAAGTTAGGAATAACATACAAGTATTTTTCATTAAATTGTAAATTATTTTGTATCAGCTAAAATTGTACAAGACACTATTTATTGTGCTGCCTTTCATTTATGCTAAAATAAATAAATAATAAAATATATAAGGATTACAGTATTTATGGAAAAAAGTGTTGAGTAAATTAATTGCAATTTGAAGCCTATTGTACATTTTAGGCCACATACGGATATATAATCTGACTCATTTCTGATTATTTTTCACTGAACTTCACATTGATTTGAATAGGACAGTTCAGTACTATATATATATATATATATATATATATATATATATATATATATATATATATATATATATATAGTATGTTGATATACAGTAATATTCCATTATTCGTCAGAAATGGGCATTTACAAAATTACTTTACACCAGAGAGTCTATAAAATTAAATTTAATTAAATAAATGAATTAACAAATACAGTAAATACATGACTAAATTTGTAAAATGTTACATTTACAATAAATAAAAATCTTTTATAAAAAAAAAAAAAATTGGAAAACTATTTTTTATGCTATGTGGCCTCCTAATTTTCTGTAAATATAAAAAAACATTTGAAAATATTTAGCTTTGTTTTTGTTTTGTTTTTTAAATCAAATAAAAAAGTAGAGAGAATCAAATTATTAACAATGCACTTCTATTTTGTGTATTAAGTATCCTATCCTAATAAATTAATTAAGTAAGAAATTAATTAAAAAACAAAACAAACAAACAAATAAATAAATAAAGAAAGAAATTACAAATAATAATAATATTAAATAATGTAACTTGATTCTAAGGTATCAAAAATACAAGCAATTATTTTTTGGAAACTGATTTGTCCAATAAAATATATTGAACATTAATACATAAATACACATATAAACAAAAAAATAATTTATTTTCATTGTTGTTATTTTTGTTTGTTTATTGTGGCTGATAGTGTAAATGTGACTTCGGTATATTTTTTGAGCATGTGTGAGATTTAACCACATATCTTGTTTATTGTTATGTCTTTTAAATCGCCATCAGATTGGTATCAAAGGTCCATTATTGGATCAGTTTACAAGAGTTAATTGTTATTTAAGTAAAGAAATCCACGCTTTCTCTCCCACTCACTCCTTTAAAAATGACACTCACTTTAAACGTTCTTCCTGTAGTTCCTGTAAGCTGAACGGAATTACACCTTGCACAGAGTCATTTGGGATAATGTAGATCCTCCCTATAGCTCTTGTCATTAACTCTATAACAGCTGCTGTTAAATGCATTAAATTGTACTATAATGAGCAAGTGAATTGCAAGCAATTACAGAGTTAAATTGAATAAATCCTCAGAGCAATAAATTGTCCTTTCTCTTTACTTCAGATTTAATTGATGCATATTCATATGGAGACCCACGCATATCATTTGTAGGGAAACAATGCTGTCTTTTCAGTATCGCTTTCAAGATCTGAAATTACTAACTGGTAGTCACCAAAAAGAAAGTATAAAAAATGAATATACAGCACATACTTGTTTTAATATACAGGCATAAAATGTAAAAGGGTAAAATGCCAATAAAATACTCTGAACTAAATTATAAACCTGCTTTTAAATGGGCCTATAAAAACAATGAATAAAAATACAGAAATAACAAAAATAAATAAATAAACTGCTCATGAAATGCCTACAAATAATAAAATATACACTTTATTATGTACACATGTCCAACTGCTCCTTAACGCAAATTTCTAATCAGCCAATCACACGACAGCAACTCAGTGACTTTAAGTGACTTTGAATGTGGCATGGTTGTTGACGCCAGACAGGCTGGTCTGACTATTTCAGAAACTGGCAGGATGACGTGCTATGTCATAAAGTGTGAATCATCTCAGACTGGTTTCAAATGGCCTCCACAGTCACCAGATCCCAATCCAACAGAGCACCTTTGGGATGTGGTGGAACGAGAGATTCACATCATGGATGTGCAGCAGACAAAACTGTAGCAACTACATGATGCTATCAAATTCTCTGAGGAATATTTCCAGTACCTGGTTGAATCTATGACATGAAGGATTAAGGCAGTTTTGAGAGCAAAAGGGGTACTACTAATATGTACCTAATAAAGTGGCCAGTGAGTGTTTACTGTAACCTCCCTTTTTCTGTACTTGATGCTGTGATTATGTGGAAAACTGAATTTAATTGAAGGAGTTTATTCATTCATTTACTTTTTATTTCATTTATTACTATTATCATTATCATCATCATTTTTATTTTTATGTCTTTTCTTTATTTTAAAAAGAAATTTGTATTTATGTTATAATTACTTATGTTGTATTTTTTCTGTTTGTGTTGTTACTTAACCCTGTGCTGGGATTGTTTTCTCTGTGTTTTAAAATGTGAAACTACAATATAATAATTATTTTTAATTAAAAATTAAAACAATTAATATAACTAATGAATAAACAACAGTACTGTTTAATGTGACTAATAAATAAAAGAAAAATGACTGATTTGCTCTTAATGTTATAAAAGAACATGCATTTCAAAGTATTCCCCCCGATTCATGACTAGTATGTTTAACACACACACACACGCACGCACGCACGCACGCACGCACGCACGCACGCACGCACACACGGCCCTACAGTGTTTGGCTCTGGCTAGTTGTGTGTCAGGAACTAACTCTGTTATGTGTGTAATGGGGAGTGTTGTGCACCTGAAGGCACTTGTCAACACAGGATCCCAGGAGCTGGCAGCAGCCGGGGGCCCCAGCGCCACACATCTGCTGTACCCACTTCCAGTGGGCGCACATATCAAACACACAATCCGTTCAGACACACAACAACTGTGAAAAAAACCCTCTTGTTTTACATGAAAGGTATTAAAAACATACATATACTGTATGTGAGCCAAAGACAAAAGTCTTCAGTAATCAAAACAATGTGTAATACGACTTTATTTTTACCCATTAGAATTAACTGTTTTTTGCTTTTTTTATTGTTGACCATAAAAAAACAAAATGACAATTATTTACAGAATCTACCAATTAAAATTCAGTGTATATTGTCATTTTTTTATTTTACACTTTAAAACTTTCCTTGAAAACATTAGTGTAACTCATTTATCTTAGCTAAAGCTTTCAGTAGTTTAAAACGTGAGTTTTTAACCAGTTGTATTATATTTAAAAGATTAGAGGTTGCGTGTTGTTTTCACAATATCAATACATATATTTATGCTCAGTGACAATAGAACATTGCCACCTTTTTAAACAAATGTTAACACACGGAAGCAGATGATTTGCTTTTCCTTCCACTTCAAGTCTTTAATATGCTTTCCATTTATTTAAAATCCCCTTTGAATATGTTATTAGGTGGGATTGAACTTGAAATCTACTACACCATTAGACAAATGTTTGCACTTTGACCACAGAATATCGCTCTCTTTTGCAAAGACTCAAATTATTAAAGTACTTGAAAAAATAAACTACTGCAGACAGTTACAGTTGACTCTACAAATAAATACTGTAATATTGTTTCACTACTAGGTGGAAATATATGATTGTTAAAAATGTATTTGGGGCAGCACAGGGGAGTAGTGGGTAGCACGACCACCTCACAGTAAGAAGGTCGCTGGTTCGAGCCTCAGCTGGGTCAGTTGCCATTTCTGTGTGGAGTTTGCATGTTCTCCCTGTGTTCACATGGGTTTTCTTCCGAGTGCTCCGGTTTCCCCCACAGTCCAAAGACATGCTCTATACTTGAATTGGGTAAGCTAAAGTGTCCATAGCGTATGTGTGTAAATGAATGTGTATGGATGTTTCCCAGTGATGGGTTGCTGCTGGAAGGGTATCCGCTGCTTAAAACATGCTAGATAAGTTGGAGTTTCATTCTGCTGTGGCGACCCCAGATTAATAAAAAACTAAGCCGAAAAGAAAATGAATGAATGAATGAATGCATGTCACTGAATCATGTTTCAAGAGATTCCTTGAAAAATGCTGATTCATCCAGTAATGAAGCAAGTGAAGTCTTTATGGGCGCAGTATTCAAACACATTTCACAGCAATAAATCTTTTTTAGAGCCTCTAGTAAATTACAAACATAATTTTATCCACAAAGCAGCAGGGTTGCTGAATAACCATTTGCATCTCATACAATTTTTTGTTTTTGTTTTTCCTCCTAGTGTGTGTAACAAGGACGTGGTGGGGCTGCAGCTCTTTCCTCAGCCGTGTAGAACTACTCGCATTCAGACCACCTCACACATAGCATTTAACACAGCATGGGCATGCGTTTGCACATCTCAACACCTTACATTACCGTGCTCATCTGTGCAATTACATTCCTGAGACAGCTGCAAGTTCCTGCCCACATCCCACAAACACTCTCTCTCCTTCAATGTCACAAACACAGGCTGGGGCCCGGGACCGGCTTTTTTGCATCCGTGAGGTAATAATTGGGTTGTATTTTATGGTTTGTGTATTTTAAGATTGTGAGAAATAGCTTGGCTGAATAAATCATTCATACGTTTAGAGTGATTACCGGAGCGAGAAGAGGGGGGAAGCTGGATCGCCCAAGATAGATTACCCATAATGCATTTCAAGAAGGCAACTAATTAGCAGAAGAAAGGTCAAGTAAAACCAGAAAGTGATTAGAGAGAGGAGACAGAAAAAGAGAGAAGAGAGAGCGAGCGAGAGATGTTCACGTTTAGTCACTTTTGGAATGTGGCCAGAATTATTTTTTTCTTCTTCTCGCCGCCTCAATAACCGAAAGCAGTCGCTTCAATATTTAATGAAATGCTTATGTTGTGGCACCTGGACACATCCGCATCCACAGCGACCCGCTGGATCCCAAGTGGGTCATTACTGTAGCCATTTGCAAAGGGCACGGGCCTCTCTCCGCCAGCGATGATGCCAGTCTTCAGGAATCTGCTGCAAAACAGCAGGGGACGTGGGGGCGGTGCCGTACCCATCTACCGGGAGGACAGAGAACCGCTGCAGAGGAGAAAAAAAAAGCAACAACAACAGCCTGACGATGCACCCAGAGCAAAGCTACTCCCACTGAGCCCTGCAACGCTACAGCCCGCAGCAAGGCTTCTGCTGCCTTCTACGCCCAGAGATTACAGCGCACTGCCAGCGCGCACACACAGCGGACGCATTTCTTCTGGCGCATCTCTCCTGTCAACAGCGAAAACACAGCTTTGCGCTGGCACCATGCGCTAAGCGCCCCCCCTCCTCCCCCTTAATGATCCAATGCATCAATACCTTCAGCCATCAACGGGGAGCAGATGTCCTCCGTTACCGTATCCTTGGCCGGGATTGGAAGCTCTGCTTTAAAAAGCATTAGTCTCCAGGTCCAGGATGGCTGTCTCACCGTTGCCCGCCACCCGCTTCCACTGGCAGGTGATCCCGGGGCCTAATGGAATTTAATTACTTCAGCCACATTAATCATGGCTACAGTGGAGCAGCCACTATTACATCTCCACTCTTAGGGGTTATTAGTACAAATACACTGTCAAACTGCATTGTGGAAGTGGCATTTTAGGTGTCATCGCCTGTACATTTATTAAAATCTATATCAATATCTTTCAGCGGACACTGCTCTCCCGATCCCTCCTCCCCGGCCGTCTCCTGTGCACATTAGGGTTTCAGACAAAGTTTCCTGGCATGAAGTGACATCGGGTCTGAGAAACTTTTCCTTCATTAATTCTTACCTGCCATTCCTGCCTGTCGTTTGACGATTGATTGGACGTGGCTGGCAAGGACAGCAGAGCAGCGCTTCAAGACAACACTCTGAAATAGAGACTTCATGCCCTGCCTCCACAGAGGTGTCAAAAACATTACTCAGTTCATTATATTATTAATGGTCCGATAGACACAAGTGTTTCTTTTTTTCTTACAATGTTATGGTTAATGTTTTAAACATGATAACTGGTGATGTGCTGTATACCTGTTTTTTTTCAGTCGTTTTAAAGATCAAACCTTATTAATGGGATTTTGTTTGATTGATTGATGGATGGATGGATTGACTGATATCATTTAATTCATTCATTTTCCTTCAGCTTAGTCCCTTTATTCATCAGGGGTCACCACAGCAGAATGAAGCACCAACTTATTTAGCATATTTTACACAGTGGATGCCCTTCCAGCTGCAATCCAGCACTAGGAAATATCTAAACACTTATTCAACACATACACTACAGCCTATTTAGTTTATTCAATTCATCAATAGCGCATGTCCTTGGACTGTGGGGAATAACCAGAGCACCTGGATGAAACCCAATTGAACAAGGGGAGAACTTCACACAGAAACGTCACTGACCCAGGCGGGACTCGAACCAGCAACCTTCTTGCTGTGAGGCGACAGTGCTAACCACTAAGCCACTGTGTCACCTATTTATTTGTTTGTTTGTTTGTTTGTTGTTTTATTAATTCCTTGTGAAATAAATCAGGTTATTTTCCCCCAGTCATTTAAAATAGCAAGCCTTAGTATTACAAATATAAAAGCTTTACAACATTGTCATGATGATGATGATGATGATTATTATTATTATTATTATTATTATTATTTTATTTATTTATTTATTTATTTTTCGTATTAGTATTGTTATTATGGTCACTTTATTTTAAGGTAAAATTCACTATTCATAAACCATTAACGAAGTCTTGTAGCTCAATAAACTTCCAATTTGCTGCTTAGTAATAGTTGGTTAGGCAGTAGTTGGGTTTAGGTATTGGGAATGCAGAAAAAGATCAAACTTTTCAAGTACTAATACACAGCCAATATCTTAATAACAAGCAGGTAATAAGCCAGTTATTAATAGTGGAAATTGGTACCTAAAACTATATATATGATAAAATGTGCTGGAAAACATTAATTGTGCCATTGTATTAAATAAATAATAGTAATGGTAACCCTTTATTTATTATATTTATATAATATTTAAATTCTAAAATAGGTTTTGTGGGGGTTTTCCTTCGCGTTTTCTCTTCTCTGCCTTTAAAGAACTGTCTACACACAATTACACAGATAAATAAAGTTTGCCATTTTCAAGAAATAACTATTTAACACATCAACTTCACCACCTTAACAAACCTTAACACTGGCTTTCATGTAAGTAACACATTCCTTAAACCAAAGCAGCACTTTAAACACAAATTTATTTTAAAACCACTCACCCAAGGACCAGGTGCTGGTTTGTTGTTTTAATTATTATATCTAGCCTTGAAATAAAAATCAATAAGTAGATTCCCTGAACCCTCATTATCCAGTTTCCTGTATTTCATAGTAAAATAAAAAGCCACAATCATAATATGAGGAATTTGAGCCCTGCTGCTCTGAAAACGCAAAGGTCAGGGAAATTAATTTTACTGACTGTGGAGGTGAGGAAAGGGAAAAAAAAGGTGAAACCACAATAAAAACTCTGGCTATACAAAATATTTCAACTGCAGGTAATTCAGCATTTGCTGTTCCATACATGTTAATATTTATTTGATGCAAGAGGATTTGAAGACTGAGACCTGAAACTTCACCTTCTCGCAAACCTTAGCCTCAGGCTTTTACCACAACTTCCAAATGTAACAAGCTCCTTTAAACGCATCTCTTTTTTCCATGCATTTCATAATGCCAATTTGTAGACATGCTTCAGATAATAAATAATCCAATAGAAATCACAGCAAAAAGTCCACTCGAGTGGCAATTAAAATCAATCAGGTTTGAGATGGGCAATACAGCAGTTCTATACCAAAAGAGTCTTTAAACATAAAACATGCGCAGATTCAAAGCAAACAGCAGCCTAAAGCTCTGCTTTGATGAGGATACACCTATCAATAAAAACATAATATGATCTAGATCAGAGAGCTTCTCAACCAGTCTTAAACCCTATAGCACTAACAAATACGAAGAAAGCGCTTTTAACAAAGGCATCTGAATAGGCCCTGAGCTATATAGATCACCATACCGTTGCAAGCCAAGGCGCATGCGTGACGTTATGTGCAGGTAGCCAGAGAGGATTCTGGGTGTGAGAATGCGAGCGGTGGAACCCTCTGGATCCCTGCCACTCATCTGGCCACCTTCCTAAGCAGGGCAGAAAATCAAACAAGTAGGAAAGAATTAAATAAAAGCAAGAAGAAAAATGATTTCTTATAAATAGCAGGCTTCGCCAGAAGGCATAGGAAATGAGAGCAGCGAGGCGCAGGAGAGGAGCTTGAGCTTGACACGGGTCTTAAAATTGAGAGGGGGCGGAATCAGGGACCTATTGCGCAAAATGGCTCCAACCAAAGCAAGGATTAGTGTTCCTGCCTCCACAGCCAAGATTCTCCAGAACAACTAATCACCTTCAAGTTCTCGCGTTTTTTTTTTCTCCTCTTCACTGTCTCTCGCTCTCCTTCTCACTCCCTTTCTATCCTCTTTAAAGTATCATTTCACCCCTCACAGCCATTATGGCTAAAATTAAGCAGAGAGTGTTCTGCCAGCACCGATTAGACACATCCCTGGATCCGCGCTGAGGAGAAGGTGTCATGTCAGTTACAGCTCTGAGAAGAAATGTGCTTCCCTGCGATCGTCTACAGATTGAGAAAGCGACTGTGCCACCCAGTGAAAGGCTTGTGGTGAGAATAGTAGCTACGATTCGGTTCAGGGGCTAAAATATCAGTTGGCAATTAGAAAGAAAAGCAATGTCTACAAAAGCCGTGGAACGTTTTGTGCGAACGTGCTAATAGACTTCAGCACAGTTTGAGTGTTAAACAACTCGAAATCAAGAAAGATAATATACTTTCAAGCGAGCTTAATTAAAGTCATCGTACAATGATAAAAATGTACATGCGTTTACAGTTGTATGAATATTCTAGTAGCTTGAATTCATTGACTACAAAACAACGGTTTGCATATCAGTCAAAAGCATGCGGCGATCAATTAGCCTAATGCAAAGAAACAAACAAGCGCTTCTTTGTTGTTGCTTAAAAATACAAAATGCAGACATCAGCAAATCGCACATCCACACTTTAACCCAGTTCCGAGAAAAAGCTGAAGAAGAAACTGAAGTTTTTATAATTAGCTATCAGAGGGATGCGCACGAGAATGCGTGTTTACTTCATTTATAAACAGACAGAGTGTTTGTACACCTGTTTAACGTGACATTCTGCGAGAGATCTACATCTCACAAGCACGGCTGCGTCTACAAAGGGCAGCGATGATATTGATAAAACAGTCATTTTATAAATCACAAATGAACTGGAGAACTGTACTGCTGTGGGAAGTTTAAATGAGGCTCAGATAGGTCACCTTCAACTTTTAAGAGTTTTGTCTGACCTTTAGTTCTTTAATGTCGAGGCATTGGCTTAAAAAAAACTGAAAGAAAAGAAAAGAAAGAAAAAGGAAAGGAAAGAAAAAAAAAGAAAAGAAAAGAAAAGAAAAAAGAAAAAAAAAGAAAAGAAGAAACACAAAGATAGAACGATAGCTCTATGATTTCTCTCCAGTTCTATTCGGAGGCAGATGAAATGGGTCCTGCATACTTGCAAATGACTGGGAAATATGCAAGTAATTTACCGTTAAATTCCATAACAGGAAAACCTAATTGTACAGCATGTCCAGCCTAATTGAATTGTTCGACAAGTGCATTACTGTTATGGAAATAATACTGACAGGAGTGATAAGAGATTGAACGCGAGACACTGAATGGGGAATAAAGCTATTAGTCTAAAATAGGAAAGGGAGGAAAAAAATCCTACACAGAAACTCATTTGGTGTAACGTGTAAAACTAGAAAAGAAAAGTAAAATAAATATAATGTTTGAAATTAATATTATTAATAGTAGTATTAATCTTGATAACAATTACAAACTACACTACAATAAAAAAAATAAAAAATAAAAAATAAATCAACAATTTAAACTAAATGAGACATGCATCTTAATTAGACGCATTATGTATTTCAATCCAAACACACCTCTTTATTTTAACACAAAATGTATCAACTTTACATTAAAATAAATGCTACGTTTCTAAATGTATAAAGCCCTAAATAGCATGCTCAATTGTCTAAAAACCATGTAACAGCTTTATGCACCCACAAAAATGCCCTTTTGCTTGCCCGGACTGGAAAGACCGCCCTCTGCTGGTCAGAGACTGAAGTGCAGTTGACCCTTCTACACTTTTTTTGCAGCAGCCTGTATTGAACCAATAGACATCATTGAACCAGTCAACTTCATAAAAATACATATCTGCATGTTATAACAAATCTAAAGAAAATCTGAAGTGTATGCAGCCATCCAACAAATTCTGTGAACTGTAAATAACCAGAAAGCAAACACAGCAACATTAACATATGCATTTATAAGCTTATAATACAAAAATGACGTGCTTTATTCTTTCAAAAGTGAACTTTTAAGTTGGAAGCCGCAATCTTATAATAACTGTGAATATTAGCTTTTGTTTGATTGATGCAAAGCACACAAGCAGTTATATTGAAAAGCTCATGATTGATAACGACGAGTCTGGAATGTGATATCACCAGCATTTCCAAAAGCGTCTACATTCACGTTACACTGTCTAAATAATAACAGAAAAAAATCCCATTAAATCACATCACTCTTAAACACAGTAACAGCCTAATATATAATGAACTTCATGATCTCAGGCTATGGTATGGTTTGACAGCAGGTTGTTACAGCAATGATAGGTTAATGCAATTCTCTTTTGTTTTCATTCAGTCATCACGAAGGAGATGTCCTTCCACGATGACACACCGATGGAGAGCAACTTCATTTCAGCCCCAGAATATCTCACGCATGTGACAACACCTTCCTTTGTTGCCAAGAGTGTTAAACTGCTTTGAACTGCAGACTGACAGAATAAGGAAGCCATTCCAAACGCAAATGTAAATTATTGTTAGTTACACGTTTAACCCTCTAGCCACTGCACCGTCCTAGTATGTGGAGGAATTTTGAAATCATGTTGCCCTCTTTTGGCTGGCATGTGCAACTGCAGATTCTTTCCTGACAATTACGGCTGCTTGAGAATAGAAAGGTATTAAAGAAGCATAGTGGTGTGATATGATGATGAAAAATGTCGAATATGAATGTGAAATATTTGACTCGGATGTGACAACGTTACAAATATTAAAGGGTATAACCTTGCATGTTCTCTACCCAATATGGTAGAGAAATACAAATGATGAAAAAATTCAATTGTACAAAGCCTGTAAAACAAAGTCAGCAATAAAACCTGTCCTCGCCACACTAGGCCATAGCACCCTGTTACGTTCTGTTAACATCTACACAATTCCAGCGCATTTTCTCCAGTGCTTTTGGTTGCAACCGTCTCATTTCATACTCACTCGCTTCCTCCGCCTTCTCTCTCTCTCCCTCACTCCTCCTCAGACCTGCGGGTCACTCCAGCAGGAACAGGAAGTATCCTTCCTCCTTTCCAGAGCTCACCTCTCCGTCAGTTTCCCCAGCGTTCATCCAGTCTTTGATTTCCCACTCGTCTGCAAAGATAAGAAACAAACCCCAGCAATGGGAACTTTCAGTGAATATCCTTTTCAGCCTCCACACCTACTATCTGTTTTGCCTTCTCTTTTTTTTTGCCTCTCTCGTTCATCTCCGAGCTCGGGGAAAGCGACGAGGTGGGTAGTTGATTCAGTAATATTCTGAACGGTTGATCTAAATAAAGATGCTCTTCAAATTCCATTGTATGTCTAATGGTCTATCACAGAGGGAGGATTACTGATGTGATTTAAACAATGCTGAGTGGAAAGGAGGAGCAGGAAAAAAAAGGACTTTTGTGGTGACAGATGCACTATCGAGAATTTCGGTGGCTCATATTTCAAGCTGGTGAAATAGAGTCATTTAAACGGCCTGTACTGCCCAATATATAGCAGTAAATAAACGATGAGAGGTTGGTGATAAGCAAGCAGCCCCACACTCCCTCCTCGCAGCTGAATCAATACAGCCTGCGCAGCATATCATTCATCTCATAAGTATAATGAATACTTGTGTTATTAATCTCATCTTTATACTGGGGTAATATGATAGTTAATTCAGCTCAGCTAAAATGAACGAAAATAAGTTAATCACAAACGCATTGCTTATGAAAATCAATTCTGGCGAGATATTCTAATAGCAATACATACAGGCAATGAGCGCTAATTCCATCATGCATAGAAACCAATATTTCACTCCGTTCATCTGACTAACGCATAAATGGAATATTTCACACTCTTTTCGTCAGTGAAAACAATATAGATTTTGATTTGCTTGCGAACAATTTTAATAAAAAGCTATTGATGGGATATTGATTGGTTAGCTCACGGCACAGCTCGTGGCCCCAGTGTGCAACAATCATTATGCGCCAAGCTTTTGGGTTCATTTCAGCTCATATGGTCAATAAAGACTCCATATGCTTTCGGCCCTTTGAACATGTCAGGACGCGTCCTCTAAATCAAATTCAACTGTTAGGACGAGCCAGAAGAGCTGCTCAAATTTAGAATAGTTCCAATATCTGACTGACCATGAATCAAGAAACATGCTGGACAAATTCATACTGTATACCAATCTGAAATAATATTGGAATTAAAGGCTCATATTTTGCTGGAGACACACTACAATACTTAACAGGCTACGCAAGTAATTTTAATTTAAAACAGGCCAGTGTTGTTTGGTCATTTTGGCTTACATTTTCCAGGAATCACTTTTATGCTGTACTTTCAAAACTTGTGGCATCCCTCAAGGCTTTCTAAGTGGTTCCTTGACTTCTCTCCAGTCTGTACCTTCCTTTAAGAATGTGATCTTTGCACTCTGAGATCTTATTTATCCCTGTGTCACTTTGTAAAATCTTTATTCGTGTGAACATATCTTTTAAATGTGAGAGCCACTGAAGTAACGGCAATAAAAGCCTAGAGTGGGATCAATGCTGAACGCATTACGCCTCGGCACAGAGACTTGGGTTTAATAATCAAAAAATTGATCCATTAAGCTCAACCTAATTCTTTGCCAAAACGGTAGAGGTGCTCAGTTTTCAACACATGGTTATGTGAGGAATTGCAATTTTTCACAGAGACTCTGGTCTAATGTCACAATATTGAAGATGAAATGGAATCATTACTAATGTATAGATAGATAGATAGATAGATAGATAGATAGATAGATAGATAGATAGATAGATAGATAGATAGATAGATAGATAGATAGATAGATAGATAGATAGATAGATAGATAGATAGATAGATAGATAGACAGACAGACAGACGTACTCATATAGATTAGCTCAAATGGTTTGTTGCAATCAGTTTCCTCAAATGGTTTGATTTACCTAAACTTATTGGGATTTACAGAGTAGCTTTAATAACATTAATAATTAAATAATTCATTCGATGAAGACTACAGTGTTATTTTACCTTCTGTTTTTCTGTGGGAGTCTTACAGTACCGAAAAAAGCACTTTGTTTGTAACTTTGTTCTATTGCATTCACACACATACACTACGGACAACTTGGCATACCCAATTCACCTATAGCACATGTCTTTTGACTGTAGACGAAACTGGAGCACCCGGAGAAAACCAACGTCAACACTGGGAGAACATGTAAACTCCACACAGAAACGCCAACCGAACCGACCCAGTCAAGGCTCAAACCAGCAACCTTCTTGCTATATTATAAGCTAAATACATATCACCTAAATGCTATCCTACTAATTCCTTTTGAAAAGCTGCAGTCCCAGTAATCACTTTATTCAGAGTGTTTAATGACCTTGAAGGATACAGTACATCCTGTAAAGTTACATCTGATCTCCAACTACTGGAAGTAGGCATGGGGCGGTATAAGATTCTGACTGTATGATAACCTTGGATAAAAATATCACGGTTTCACAGTATTGTGCTTACTGCTCTAAAATATATATATATTTAAATGTCTGGGTAAAAAACAAAACTTTTTCCCTTTGAATACAAAATATTTTATTTTAAGAAACCTTGAGAATATTTTGGAGCTGTAAACATGTCAGGCTAAATAATTTAAAAGAATCACTGACTTCTGCTCTCATTTATTTCAAAAACAGATTTTTTTATTTATTTAAACTGCATCTTTAGATATATTTTCTGCTGGCAATACGGTTGTCCTAAAAAACTTTTTAAAAAAGTAAATTAAAAAAATCTTAAACATACCTTAGGAACGGTATTGCATAAAATTTTTATGGTTTTAAAACCTTGACTATTCCAAACCGCGGTATACCTTGAAAACGGTTATCGTCCCATGCCTAGCTGGGAGTCATCATTGGTGTAGAGAAAATATTGTAGCTTTGTTTTTTGTTGTTGTTCTTTTCTACCATTCACTGAACCCACTGTTCTCCACACACATATCTAAGGTCATCGGATGTGCCCAGTTCAAAGCTACAACAAAGGATTCCACATTTGACACTATAGGACTCTCCAAGAAAAGACATGAAAATATATCAATGCCACTCTGATGAACTGGAGCATGAGTTCACTCCACCATGTAGGAGCCAACAACAAAGTTTAAAAGAGCAGAAGATTTGGGGGAAGTGGATAAAAAAAGGAGCATAAAGGGGGTAAACAACCAAAACCCTCTAAAACAAGAACCATAGCAGAGTCATTTGGGCTGCGGTGTATGTGCGGGTAGAGAATCACAGCGCAGAGACACTTCCTCTGTGCCGCGTCCCTGAGCTGCCACTGCAACTCAACACCAGTGCTATATCGATCTGCCTCATAAGCCTCCACCAACCTGGTCAAACCAGAGTCCTTTCTGATATTTACCCAGCAAAGTATTCCCTTCTGCTAGCGCTGCCAACCCACAAGACATGGAGGGCGACAAAAAGTCAATTATATACAACGTGCTTGGTTCCCCTCAAGGATGGAATCCACCCTTTCTAATCCGATCAATTCATGTCAGACAGGAGGCTGGATTCAGCGCTATCTCTGAAGTCCTGTAATCCAGGCTAAGTCTTCACACTGCCTGCCTCACCTCCACAAGAAAAGGGTTTGGTCCAGAGCGTGATACAGCAAATTAGCTGTGGTGTACATTCTGAGACACTGCACTGAATGGATGCCAGTGTGCTAACAGCTAAGTACAATTGGATAAGCAATTCAGCTGATTTGTACTATCATCAATACTACGTACAGAACACACACTTGTCACACTTTTTTGGGGGGGGGATTTGAACATTATTATTATTATTATTATTATTATTATTATTATTATTAATATTATTGTAAGCATTTGGGGTAATTTTCTATCATAGCAACCTTACAAAAAAAACTGTCCTTTTTCTATTTTATTTCTTTATTTTTTTAACAGAAAAATCCTACATAAATTCTTTAACAAAAAATACATTTTAACATTGTCGAAATGGAGTGGGATGAAGCACAAGCTTATTAATTTCCCACCCCATTACCACACACATCATTCGTCTATTACTTTAACTTATTTCTTCTTTTACTTATCTCCTCTTTTTACATGAGACATATGCGCTTTACGTGAGACATTTTATCCTTTTGGCATCTTTGACATATTATACGTTTGATTCCATTTGTACATTTACATTTTATAACATAGACCCAAAAATACATAGTATTGCAAACAGCAATTAATCGAAATTTCATCATACCCTTCTCATTTTATTCTTTTTCAATCACCTCTATTCATCATTATACTCCTTTAATAATATTTTTATACAACTTTTTAAATTGATTAATGTCCTGACATTGTTTGAGAATCTGTTCTAGACTGTTCCATAATTTCACACCACATACAGACATGCAAATTTTTTTTATGTTGTCCCTGTTTTCAACCTCCTAAAATGTTGTTCCTTTATTATATTATATCCATTTCAGAGGTAATTTATTCCTAGCTTTAAACATAAATTGTGCTGTTTCAAATTTAAACAAATCATTGAACCTGAGTATCTTCAATTTAAAAAATTGATTTCATAATAACAAAGTGATTTCTAAATTGTTTAATTTTACTATTTCTAAAAATAGCATCTTCTTGAACTGAATTCATAGTTAATACAATTTAACTTCAAATATGTACACTTGATTTTTATTTTATTTATTTTATTATTCAGACTTCATTGGAGCATGTCTTACAAAATAAAAAGTAAAATGCCTTACTGAAAGCATTTTGGTGAAGTTTTGATGGTTATTTCAGTATCATTATATAATACTTTAATACTTTAGTTAATCTGAGTTAGTCGTGTGTGTGTGTGTGTGTGTCTGTGTGTTTTATGACAACCTTATTATTATTATTTTAACTTTTTTGGTTGTAGTTATGTTTTAAATTAAATGATTAGTTAAAATATATCCAACTCTAGAGGCTAAAAAAAACATTATTTTTGCTGCTAATGTTTATTTTAACACTAATTATTTATGTTTTAATTTTCATCGTTTTTTTTTAGTTAAATATAAAAATCCTAACTTTATTAAATGTACTTGCTTATACATTAGCTAAAGCATAAATTTGATGTTTTAATACATTTTATAAAATATTGCTAAATATGCTTAACAATAATATCAGGTTTTTGAGCTATAATTAAAACGCTTGACAAATACCCCCAGTCTCCCCTTTAGTAGGTATCCTGCAAGGTTTTTTTTTTTCAGGATCCTGGTTTGACTTTTAGCCACTTGCGAACTTTATCCAAGCAGTATATAACTTTGAAGTTTTTTGGCTAGGGGTGAGACATGGGAAAGTGTCCCATTACAGGCATGCAAAGGCTAACGGCCAGTGCACACGGTAAATGAGCAGGAACGAGGAGAGAGTGCTGGGACACTTTAATTTCCACTGACATATTGTGCTTCATGTACAGTCTGAATGGCTCCATAAAGAAAGTGTAATGATGGCCCAGGACCCTGGCCAAATAGCTGACATGCACTGCTTCCCTGGTCAGCTCAGCACCGGGTTTGATCCGTCTCATTACACCAGTCATTCAAATAATGGGCAGCTATGGGAGCTCTGGTAAAGCTGCAACTAACACACATGCCAAAGTATACATCATAGTGGTTCGTTCGCTTTGTCTGCTTAGTATGCGCAGGTGTTTAGGGCTGAGAAAGTCAACACATAAATCTAAAATGTATTTTTACATTTATTAAAAAGTATTGTAATTTATGACATGCTATAAAGTCTTCAAATACAACTTAATATCCGGAATTAACAGATGATCTAAAAATACATTATGTAATATAATGCAGTGTTATTTTTTAATATTTTCAAGTAATACAAAATAGAATATAAAAATATAAAATAATTGCGTTCAAAAATGAACAAACACTAAATAAACAAAAGCACAACACATCAAGCATATTCTAATCTGCTTTAACTGATACGCGAGAAACCGAAAGACGCTTAGATAAAGCAACACATATAAAAAGGATGCGCCGATCTACATTAGCAATAACAATATATTTTCAAGCCGGTAAAAACAGCATTAAAGCTTGTCTACCGAGATCGGAACAGAACAATAGCTCCTTATTCTCATTCAGATGAATGCATGGCAAGGAGAGAGAGAGAGAGGCACGATAAATCGGCCACCCTGCTCTTGTCTCGCTTCAAAAGAATCTGTTAGAGAGAGAGAGAGAGGGAGAGGGGAAAAAAAAAGCAGGGAGCAAGACCCACACGATGTAGTTCCAGCCAATTGCATTCCAGAGAAGTGACCATGGCTGGAGATAAACAATGCACAATAGATCACGCTCCTCAAAAGGTATAAAAGAAAGGCAGATGCCGCAGGAATAAGGCAACAGCAGGAGAAAAGAAATAATCCGCGTTTCTCCGGCAATTCCGAAAAGCATAATTGTTTAAATCCTTTATTCAGGATTGCTATTAACCCTGTGCGCTGAACGGCTGCAGAAATCTGCATGTGACGGGAAAGAGAAACCTCTCTCTCTCTCTCCTCCCTGTGTGAGGTTGCCAGACTCACCCTCTCCAAACCACAGCCACAGCCAAAATCGCTTTAAATTGTTCCTCACTGTCGCAAACAAAAAAAGCATTTAACACTCACCTATTGTGCGGGGACTGATCTCTCAAGCACTCTAGCACCCGTCAACAAGCTCAGATATCCTTCCACAGATATGTAAACAGCCCACTAAGATTTCTTTGTTTGGATTTTGAAGCTGGGTAGGTTTGCCTTTGCTGCGCTTGCTTTTACAGCTTAGAAGCAGGTGGATGACAAAACATCAATCTCTCCAGGCACAATGTGTAGCACGCACGCTTGACACTCTACACAAGCAATATACAATCACACACTCCAATACAGGGCTCTCAACTGTAATGATGTCTGTTTGCTTAAAGGCAGCTTTACTGAATATTTCAGCATTAGTGGACAAAGAAAACACTGCATAGGTTTAATGAAAGTGGAAACATGCGCCAAAAACATCAATCCACAGATGTGAATCGCTTGTGGACGAAAGTGACAAGGGCAGAGGAAAGTTATTTTTCATATTTAATACTCACAATTTTTATTTGCAGGACATGGGTTATAACCCAACACTGATATTAACACCTAGATAAGGAACATTTCACACTTGTAACTGAGAAGTGTGATAAGCATTGATTTTTTTTCTAGGGTTAGAAAACCCTGCTCTGCGTCATTGTTAGCGCAGCTTTTGTTGAGTTATCCCTGCATTGCAGTTTTAAATATTTGCAGCTTCTATAAAATCTTAAACTTTTGTTCCCTGGTAAACAGTTACTGGTGAATACTACATTGACTTTCCTAAAATTCCCGGCATGACACTTCACTTGGTTTTTGTTTATTTGACATTACTCTGGTTTGTTTTAGGGGGTCTCATCACTCATGTACATTCGAGTTTTATGTTACATCTAATGTTAATCAATAAGGTGTCATGTATTTTACCATGATGGTGTTTAGTATACTAAACTAGGCACATCACGATCTTGCCAAGTACGATGTAATCCTAGACCAGTGGTATAAAGTAACAAAATACTCAAATTACTGGAATTGAGTATTTCTTCTCAGAATTTGTAATTTACTGAGTTGTTTAAAAAATGTGTACTTTTCCTTTCCCTTGAGTACATTTTTAGTGGCTTATCAGTACTTTTACTCCACTACTTTAACCTGCAGTCACTATTTTTTTCATGTCTATTGGGACTGGCTAAAATAATAAATAAATAAATAAATAAATAATAATTTTGCATCATATTAAATGATTTCAAGGCAAGTTTATGTCACAGATGAGAAGATGGCGAATGTTTACTGTATGATGACTGAAATCGACAAATGAAGACTTCAGATGGAAAAACCTCTAAATGCCGTTTGAAATGTTCTCCTAAAATGAGCATTTTTGTCAGCCTCCTATGTTTATGTTCAGTTATTTCACTTGAAAGGCAATGGAAAGAACTTATTCATCACTACAAAGTAAAATTTGTGAACCTACATACAGGAGTTGGAGAAAAACGCTAATTTTAGAAGAAAATATCAAATGGCTTTTAGAGTTTTTTTGCATCTAGGTTTTGCAACTCTTTAAATAGTCTTAAACAATAACTAAATGCACTACAAAATACTTTTTGCTCATACTTTGAGTAATATTTACAATACAACAGATACTTTTACTCTACTTGCTCTACAATTTTCGGTAAGTAATGGTACTTTTACTTGAGTATAAATTGTCAACACTCTTTCCAACACTGTCCTGGATTAACATCTTTGTTGTTCCTGCAACCTAATTTTTGTTGGAAAATATCATTCATACCTATTCTCTACCCCTAAACACAACTGTAAATTATTCCCAAAATCAGAGGGGTATCATAGTTGGATGACAATCACGTAGAAGTGCACAAACCTAACCGTAAGCCTAAACTTAACATAAATGTTATTGTGTTTGTGTTGTTCCAGGATCAACATGTTAATCCAGGAGCATGTCCTACCTGGTGAAATCAGGTTGACGTAGTGTAAACTAAAGTGATAAACCACCACTAATGGTAGTGTACTAAACACCATCATGGTAAAACACATGACACAAGTAATACACATTATTTATCAGCATCAGCAAAATTTTACTTAACTTTTCAGATGGTTATATAGTTTGTTTTACAGTTTTTATATAGTTAGTTAGCCACATGAACAACACTGCAGTCTTTATGTAAACAGACTATGGGCTTGGACTGAATATTTGCTACATCCGAGTCAGTGCCACTGCAATACAAACAAGGACGTTAACCTGCCCCTTAGGACTTTATTATATATATATATATATATATATATATATATATATATATATATATATATATATATATATATATATATATATTTACACTTTTACAGTTTTAATAGGTAGGTAAACATCATTGTTTGCATACGTGTTATGCATAGACAAATGACAAACACCCTGAATAATTGTTAAAGCTATAGGTCAACTTTAAGCAGTATAAAACGTTAAGTAAGATAACCCTGACTTCACAAAGGAAACCTGATGTCAGAGAAAAACTGATATGATGATATGTGGGCACACTGGTTTCTCAAGTCAATAGAATCACTGTTTAAGAAACCACTGTCCATGTTACAAATAATAGCTATTAAAATAATACTTCCATTTTTTTTTCAGGAACAACAAATTTATCATTTTTTTCACAACAACCATAATTTACTCATCCTCAACTTATTCCACGTGTTTGAGTTTCTTTCTGCTAATGAACACAAAATAAGACATTTTGAAGAATGCTGAAAAACCAATACACATTGCCTTCCGCGTTATTTTTCCCTACAAATTATCTTTAAAATGAATTTTGGTCTGGAGTCACTTGACACTTAAAATAACTAAATTTAAATGTAGTATTGATAACAATAACATAATTTAACTAATTTAAGCATTACAATGTATGTTATAATGACGATCAGGTGCGTGGCCTAGGTTTTGACCTACCTGTTAATCTTGACTTTCCTGGAAACACTCATCAACAATGCAGTCATCTTAAACTTCATATTTTTTGACAGTGGCCTTCATTTTACAAGATGTTGAGGGATTCTGGTGAAGTAGGTAAACTGCTGACAAACAAGCAATTATTTTTTCCCGTTTAAACGGCCTTATTTAATTAAATACTTCATCTTTGAATGTTTATTTGCGGTTGGCAAACTTACTGGCGTATTACCGCCACTGCCTAAATTCTAGCGCACTTTAGTTTAAATAAAGTTTGGTCATTCAAACTGCAGTGACGTCGGCGACGCTTGAGTCTTTCCGCGGGAAGTTACTTTCAATTTGCTAGGATCACAGCAGTCGAAGAAGATTCTGACAGCTGCGACTGTTTGACTGTTTTCCACAACAACAACAACAACAGACAGACAGCATTTGTCTATGTTTTCTTTAGTTTGATATTTGTACTATCGTATGCCGTTACTGGTACTTGGTTAGCGGCATTTATATTCCCTCTGTGGTTTGCCATAGTTCTTGGTCATCATGAGCTGTTTGCTGATGAGAGAAAGCCCTTTGATTATTGCGCTGAACAAGGAGAAGACGCTCTATGATGGCTTCATCACAGTGCTGGTAAGGACAGTTTCATCTTGACTACGACACTGCTAGTTGTCAGCTCTGTTTACAGTGGGATTATGTAATGCCATGTGTGTCGTGCAGTATTTATGGATGAACGGGTTGCCATGAGTGCCTTATCGTAATTATTTAATCTTTGATAGGAAAAAGACTTCAGGATAAGAATATCTCTACCCCCCTGATCATCAGATGAAACGGGCAAAGTATGTTTGTTGTACTGTATAATTTTTTAATTTCTTTGTTCGTTTATGTGTGTAAGTGCAGTATGTACTGTATTTATATGAGTGACTAAGAATACCAGCAGCATATAACAAGTGTAAAGAAAATACACCAGTTTTATATAATAATAATAATAACAATAATAATAGTAAACAAATATGTTCTAAATTGTCTAAATAGGTTTAATATTTCATAATTATTACATTATTTATTTTTACATTTGACATATTATACATTTTAACATTAGATGAGATACAGCACATGGTAATTTTGACATTGTTATATGTAAAGAGTGAGTGAGTGAGGCAATGAATAAAATAAAATAAAAACAATAAATAAAGCATAAAAAATATGTGCAAAATCTAACATTACATAATAAAATGGTTGTTTAAATACATTTCACACTTGACCTTTGTACTTTTCTTCATGAAATTACAAAAATGCTTTGATTTCAGTGTTCTATTTCCGAAATTAAAAATTAGACTCAATTTACTGGGTTTCATGTGTATATATTTATATAATTTTGCAAATGTTATATTGTAGAAGAATAATTTAATAAGGTAGTAAGTTTATTCCTCATTTAGAAATTTATGTTTATGATTATTTTTTCCCCCAATTTCTGTTTAACTGAGAGAATTTTTTTTTGCACATTTCTAAACATTCATTCATTCATTTTCTTTTCGGCTTAGTCCCTTTATTAATCTGGGGTCGCCGCAGTTGAATGAACCGCCAACTTATCCAGCACATGTTTTAGGCAGCGGATGCCCTTCCAGCTGCAACCCATCTCTGGGAAACACCCATACACTCATTCACACTCATACACTACGGACAATTTAGCCCACCCAATTCACCTGTACCACATGTCTTTGGACTGTGGGGGAAACCGGAGCACCCATGCAAACACGGGGAGAACATGCAAACTCCACAAAAAACGTCAACTGACCAAATCGAGGGTCGAACCAGCGACCTTATTGTTGTGAGGTGACAGCACTACCCAATGCGCCACTGCGTCACCATTTCTAAACATAATAGTTTTAATAACTCATTTCTAATAACTGATTTATTTTATCTCTGCCATGATGACAGTAAATAATATTTGACTAAATATGTTTCAAGACACTTCTATACAGCTTAAAGTGACATTTAAAGGCTTAACTGTGTTTATTAGGTTAACTAGGCAGGTTAGGGTAATTAGGCAAGTTATTGTATAACGATGGTTTGTTCTGTAGACAGTCGGAAAAAAAATAGCTTAAAGGGGATAATAATTTTGACATTAAAAATGGTTTTACATTTTTTAAATGCTAATATTCTAGCCAAAATAAAACAAACAAGACTTTCTCCAGAAAAAAAAAATATTATCAGACATACTGTGAAAATACCCTTGCTCTGTTAAACATTTAAAATATTTCAAAAAGAAAAAAAAAGTTCAAAATACAATATAATATAATATGTATTATATCTTGTTTTACCATCAATGTCGCACTGTGTGAATCCGCAATAGTCACATTCCACATTGCAGGATCTATAATGTGGATTCAGGATTATAGTTGACCAACCACAAAAATTGTGTTGTCATTTCAGTTTAACCATAAAAAGTGAAAGTTTATCATCTGTATGTTTTAAAGACCTGTGACTGCAAGCATTTTAATTGAGTTAATAGCATTTGTGCGCAAGGAATGTGCTTTTTTTAGCTTTAACGAAAATGTATTTTAATTAATTATGTATAAAATTAAGACTGTATAGCTTTATTGTACATTTGATAATTTTATTTCTGTACCTGAATACTGTTAGACTCCTTCATTTATATTAGTGCTCTACAGTTTTTATCTATGCTGTTAATTAGTCTATTATATTTTCTGTGGATGCACTCCTCTACAAAATCGTCCCATTCAATATAAATGTACTAATTATTTCAAAATAGAGCTATTCAAGTTATTTGGTGAAATATTGCAAAATAAAAAAAAATTTACAATG
Source organism: Danio aesculapii (assembly GCF_903798145.1). Lineage (NCBI taxonomy): Eukaryota > Metazoa > Chordata > Actinopteri > Cypriniformes > Danionidae > Danio > Danio aesculapii. The sequence goes on along the minus strand of NC_079447.1, from coordinate 26,370,253 downwards.
TAAGGTTTTTTTTTCAATATCATGCATCTCTAATCATTATTATTATTGTCTTTGTTTTACAGATTGCATTGTTGTTGGCAAATGAAGCGGCTACTTCATGGTTATCAACATATTGTGAAGCAGGTACAATAAATCAAATGGAAATAGTTTGCAGCTATTACACATCATTCCAGAAATACATCTTAATTAACGCATATTGTTTGTCAAGGGGAGGGGAAAAAGGCATTTTCCATATGCCTCTAGGGTAAAATGATTAGATTTATGATTTGCCCTGCCTAGATTTATGTGGCACCCTAACTAGTTAAAGTTCATTATTTTCTTATGAATTTAAAATGACTAATAATTAACTCCTATGGTCACTCTCATTAGTTAAATGACAGGAGCTGCTTTTGATATTCTGTATGAAATAGTTTAATCATAATATTTGTATTTTAATTTGCTTTCTTTTACAGAGATTACAGCATTCAACTACTTTGATGGCTTTTATCCTGGAGCTCAGGACAGTATTGGTAAATATTGCTCGTTTTATCCCTGAGGTTGAGCATTACCATATTCATGTTGACAAATGTTATACATGATCTCATGTTCAGCATCATATTACCATAATAACCACATGAGTCCTGCAGATTGAATAAATTCTCATTACGAACTTGTGCATTATCAGGAAGTGGCATTGAAGAGCCAACCAGGATGTCAGTCCTTCTCACCACCTCAGTATTATTCGCAGCTGATAACAGAGATGGAGATCTTAGGATGGGATAAGTACGTTCTCTGAGGTTCACATTGCAGTGTTTCCTTCTAATGACATGCAGGACAACTCTTTGCATTACAAATAATGAGTAGGACATTAATATCATGTACTTCTGTCATCAACTCGCTGTAGTTTTTCATGAAAACATTGTGTCACGTTTCTTGCTTCATAATAAAGAAGGCTAATGTGGTGTCTGTCAGCCATGTATCAAGCTGCAATTTCACCAGGCTTCTCATTTTCCACTTTCTATTAATGTCTAAAGATATAATTATGATATTAGCAAATGCAAATTGGTCTAATTGGAGACCCACTCTCAAGTTTAATGGGGAAATGTAGGCTGAAAAGTTAGGCTGGAAATAAGGTGCACGTTTCAGACCTGAATTGCGGTCAGAAGTATTATACACCAGCGCTATCTGTAAATGCACTTGAGATTAATTAAGATCCTTAATTCGTGTCTCTGTTAATAGCCTCAAGTCCGGCACAGTTGTGGACCCTGATTGGTTTAGGAAGGGGGAAGTGCCGCAGAACCTGGTCATTTTAATGAGTTTTAGTTGCCTTGAAGAAGCCACATTTACTGTTAATTACTGTATAGATGAGGTCGGGTCTGTTCTCCCCTCTTATCCCTGTATAAGTTCAAAAGTGCCAGATATTTAGGAAATTACAAAACATCAGTCTCTGGCTGCTTTATAGTGCTGTGTAAGTGTGCTATTTGGAGTATCGCAGCAAAGTGTTAGGTCATAAGAAAATGAGAGTTGAATATTTTGACTTTGATCCCATTTTGCTCCCATTTTACTGTGAGATATTGCGTTTGGTCTGACATCGTCATCTGAAACTGTTGAGATTTTTTTTTTAGACAATTGGTGCATGGGAGCCGTGGTGAGAGGTTGTCACACCTTGCACATGTATGAGAGAGAAGCGTCGGGCCTCTCGCTGTGGTCTTTTAACACCCCGCCAAGATAATGACACCTGAGCAGCTTTCCTATTGGCTGGTCTTCTCACCGTCTCACTCTAGCCAGCAGTTATATCTTAAAACCCATGATCCCTGGTGGCACCTGTGAGAATGGAATAACTGTACTATTTTCAGCAGCTGGCTTTTTGCATATCTGGAAAGTTGTGATGAGAAGTGGCCTTGACGGTATTACGGTTTGTGTTTCCCCCCTCTTATTCTTTGGGAATCTCTTCTCTTTTTTGTTGCCGTTTTATGCCTTCATCTGTAGCCTGTTTGTATGCAAACATGCCAAATGTTCCTTCGCCATTTATGAGGGGAGCTGATTTTCCAGTTGCAAATGTAATGCTCTCATCAATCCTCCCAGCAAGACATCGAGCCGTCAAGCTGTTTCAATCAACTGAGGTGAACGCCAGCAAGGCCTGATACTGTGGCAGGAGATCCCTTTAGAATGCAGAGTGGTTGAATGGGGTTCCAGCTCAGAAAAGAGATCTCAATTTTGAGGAAATGAATGATTGGTGTGATTTTGTGCCAAAAGCTCATGTAATTGAATGTGATGCAAAAGATTCGTCCCGTTGCTTCATGGATTGTGAGGGGGAGAAATAGACTGAGCGGTTAGGACACAGTGAAGCAGAGGAAGAGGCTTTGCAGGTAGAATTTTTGCATATGGTGTTCACAAATGCTTCCACCCATGTTACCAACAGGGTTTTTTTAAAATAAGCATAGACATAAATCTAGACAATCATTGCATAAAATAGAAGTTGTCTTTACTGTTATGATGTACGCTTACTGGCCATTAGGTTTTTCCTTTCTGGTACCAGGTTGTCCCTGTTTTGCCTTCAGAACTGTCTTAATTATTGTTCACAGATTTAGCAAGATGATGGAAACATTCCTCAGAGATTGTTTTGGGTCATCACACAGTCACCACAGATTTGCTACTTGCCCATTCAAATTGGGAATCTCATATTCACCAGATCCAATAGATACTCTATTGGATTGAGATCCACTGCCTGTAGAGGCCATTTGAGTTTAGAGAATCCATGTCATGTTCAAGAAACCAGTCTGAGGTGATTTGAGCTTTATCATATGGCATGCTATCCTGCTGGGGGTAGCCCTCACACAATGTTTTGAATTGGTACTAAAAGATCCCAAGAAAATAAATGTCTGCCATATCGTTACATCACCAGCCTGATGAACCTTTGATACATAACAGGATGAATTCATGTTTTATGTTGCTTACACCAAATTCTGACCCTACCATCTAAAAGTAGCAGCAGAAATCAGACTAAAACTAAGCAGCCCTTTTTCAATCTTCTGTTGTTCAGTTTGGGGAGGTTTGTTAGATTGATTTGTTGAAAGAGTTAATTTAAAAAAATGTTTGATTGATTTATAGACAGTTGATTATATTCTGCAGTAACAAGTATCTGAGCCAACAAAAAGTGCCAGCGAATTCTTCTCTCTCAGATTTTTTGTGAAACTTCTGTGATGTGGATACTGTATGTAATCTGACTGTTTTTGCCAATGGGAACACTCAGAGCAAAGTGTGCATGTATGGACTAACCACAATATGCTGTGTTATAGGACTCGTAAGAAAGCTGCTGAAATAAGAGTGTGTCATGTGAAGTGCTGGAACATTAGCAGACGTAAATCTGCTGTGGTCAATGCAGATGATTCAAGACTTTCCATACTGTTTGCTGGGTGAAAGCATTGTGTATGTCTGCAGAGCATCTTTCGATTAAAAAAACAAACCAAAATATATACAGTTGAAGTCAGAATTATTAGCCCCCCTGAATTATTAGCCCTCTATTTATTTTTTTGTTTGTTTAACAGAGAAGATTTTTTCAACACATTTCTAAACATAATAGTTTTAATAACTCATCTCTAATTACTGATTTATTTTATCTTTGCCATGATGACAGTAAATAATATTTGACTAGATATTTTTCAAGACACTTCCATACAGCTTAAAGTGACATTTAAAGGCTTAACTGTGTTTATTAGGTTAACTAGGCAGGTTAGGGTAATTAGGAAAGTTATTGTATATTGATGGTCTGTTCTGTAGACTATCAGAAAAAAATATAGCTTAAAGGGGCTAATAATTTTGATCTTAAAGTGGTTTTTAAAAAATTAAAAACAGCTTTTATTCTAGCCGAAATAAAACAAAATAGACTTTCTCCAGAATAAATAATATTATCAGACATACTGTGAAAATTTACTTGCTCTGTTAAACATCATTTAAAAAATATTTTAAAAAGAAAAAAAATCAAAGGGGGGCTAATAATTCTGACTTCATCTGTATATATTTTTTTCTATTTGGTCTTAGCTGATTTGTTTGGACATTGAAGCAAATTCACATGCAATACTTCTATTTTTCTTTCAAAAATGTTCTGTAAGTGGTGTCTGTTGGCCTATTTGATGCACATTGTATTTGTTGTCTTATTGTGTTGTTGATGTGTTTCGGCAGACTGCTTTTCATTGATGCAGAGTTCCGCACACTCCAGCTGAAGACAGAGGACTCTGCAGGTCGTCACCACACCATTACTGTCAAACTCAAGTCCAAGGTAAAGTGTCAATTCCTGATTTGTACTTTTTAATTTTTTTTATATTTGTACGTGTCAGGTGACAATGTTATTATATGGCAAAAAAGAATAAAAATTGATGTATTGCGAAAAATTATTTCAATAACTGCTGTTCTGCATTAACCCAGGCTTGTGTCACATGACCCTTTTGAAATAATAGAACAAATATATCAATAAAAATAAATCAGTTGTGATAGTAAAGACAAAAATGTAACAAAAGATGTGATTTTTAAATAATGCTGTTGTTTTGAACTTTTTCGATTTTGAAATAGAAGAGTACTGAAAAATAAAATGTATCAGTGTTTTCAAAAAAATAAGAAACAAAAGATGTTTTCAACGTTGATAATATGTACAACCATTATTAAAGATTAACATTAGAAATAATAATAATCATAAAATAGCAGAAAATATGTATATTAGAATGATTTGAAGTGACCCTGAAGCATGAAGAAATAACGCTAAAAGTTCAATTCAATTCAATTCACCTTTATTTGTATAGCGCTTATACAATGTAGATTGTGTCAAAGCAGCTTCACATAAAAGGTCATAGTAAATAGGAACAGTGTAGTTCAGTTTGTAGTGTTTAAGTTCAGTTCAGTTTAGCTCAGTTCAGTGTGGTTTAATAATCACTACTGAGAGTCCAAATATTGAAGAGCAAATCCAACGATGTGCAGCTCTATAGATCCTGAACCATGCAAGCCAGTAGCGACAGCGGAGAGGGAAAAAAGCTTCACTAATGGCGGAAGTGAAGAAAAAAAACCTTGTCACAAGTCACAACTAAATCACAATTTAATCACAAAAAAACAATTATCCTAAATTGAAATAATATTTTTAAAATTTTTGTTTTTAAATAAATAGGTGACGCGGTGGCGCAGTAGGTAGTGCTGTCACCTCACAGCAAGAAGGTCGCTGGTTCGAGCCTCAGCTGGGTCAGTTGCCGTTTTTGTGTGGAGTTTGCATGTTCTCCCCGCGTTCGTGTGGGTTTCATCCGGGTGCTCCGGTTTCCCTCACAGTCCAGACATGCAGTACAGGTGAATTGGGTAGGCTAAATTGTCCTTAGTGTATGAGTGTGGATGGATGTTTCCCAGAGATGGGTTGCAGCTGGAAGGGCATGCGCCGCGTAAAACATGTGCCGGATAAGTTGGCGGTTCATTCAGCTGTAGCGACCCCAGATTAATAAAAGGGACCAAGCCGAAAAGAAAATGAATGAATATTTTTAAATAAATGCATTTTGAATCTGGAATTAAAAATCTAATTCAAGGTCTTTCTCATTTGGCTCCAAAATTAAATATGTGTGTGTACTTTGTAAATATATTACATATATTTACATACAATACATTTTATGTACTGGATATAAATCCGGATTTAAAAATATAATCTTTTTTTCCAGAAATACAGAGATCTGTCCCCTTTTAAGTCAGGATCTACAAAAATAAACTTTCTGACAAAAATAATTTTGTCATTTTGCAGATTCCTGATTTTTGTGGGTCACAGATGCAAATGTACCCGGATAAGTTGACACAGCTTTCTATATCTAGATTCTCAGACTCAGCTGGACTGCAGAAGCAGCAGAACTTTGGGTTTAGTATCTAACTTTAAGCAGGTGGCACTAATGTGCTGTGACTGTAAGATTATGTTGAGAGATGGAGCTGTGAGATTGTGGCAGGGCCTGAAGGAGAGGTGAGAGAGTGCGCGGGGATGCGGAGGTGCAGATAAGACCAGGAGTGATCCTCATAAGGTGATTACAGAGGCCACAGAAGAAGCAGAAAATTGTGGCGTGTGAGTGGTTTATAGTTTGAGAGTCGGGCCGTAAGTGTGAGCTCTGCTTGGCATTGGAAGTGGTTACGTGGTATGGATGCCAGTGGCTCCTTGCGGACACTGCACGGGGTACTGATGAGATTCAGCAGGGCGTGAGAAGCCCCCTGTGCCCACCTGCCCATCGTCCTGCTGGGTGCTAAAAATAGCCGTGATCTACCCACCTCACATCTGCTCATCCTCCCAGAGCCGGGCACCTCTCACAAGGCCCTCCGTCACCCAGCGGCAGCTTACTCAATAGGAACCAGTGAAGGCATCTCTGCTTCTGCTGTAAGTGTGGGTTGTGGGGTCATGGTTGTATTATTGGATATAACATGGTAACATATGTAGGAGAATATCAGGATTAAAGAGGTGAAGTAAGACTTTGTGTGCGGTAAGATGTTCCGCTATGGAGAGTGGACATTCTCTGCTTAAATGCATAACTATTGATAATAGTTTTATCTGTTAATTAATTAACATTGTTATACATTTAATTTACTTTATTTTATACTTTTATTATTGATAATAGTTTTAAATGTTAAATAATTAACATTGCTATAATTTTATTTTAGTTACTTTGTATTGTATTGTGTGTACCCTGCCATTCAGCATTCATGTAACATACACTACAATTGTGCTTGTATCTGGGTGTCCACTGGGTCTTAAAAAGTCTTAAATTTCACAAATTTAATTTTAGACCTTAAAAAGTCTTAAATTCACAAAAATGTTGTTAAATAATTGTAATTGAGTCTTAATTTTCCTATGTCCATGTACAGCTACGCAACCAGGCCAACATGCATCCAGTCACCAACAATCATCACGATAGAACTTTTAACAAATCTCAATACAATAACTCTGTTTATTACCAATATGGTTTCGTTATATTCCTTACAATAATATTTGTTTAAAAGTTCTCTGTGTATTTATAGTCCATAAATGATGACCTGGACAGACTGGTGGCCATACATTTAGTTTTATATTTTTTAAAGATTTCTTTTTTCTTTTTTTTTAGTTCTGTTGAAAAATGTGTGTGCATACAGCTGGGTTGCTTGTTTGACAATGTATTTAAAATATGTGGCTAAAAAATAACTATAATATACTATCCTGTATAAGTCTGACATTTAATTCACAATAGCCTTAAAAAGGTCTTAAAACGTCTTACATTTGACGTTGTGAAACCTGCAGAAACCCTGTATATATTTGAAAGTAGTCTCTTATGTTCAATAAGGCTGTATTTGCTGAATACAGTAAAAAACACAGTAAAACAATAATACATTATTTTTATTACTTTTTAAAATATGAATGATTGCATTTTTTTTTTAAAAGGGCACTGGTCCAGTCTTAAGTGTTACATGATCCTTCAGAAAATATTCAAATATGATTATTTTTATCCTCAAAAACATGTTGGTTGATTGATTGATTGATTATTGATTCAATCGAATCTTTCTGGAGACTTTGGTGAATAAAACGATCAAAAGAAAGTTAAAGAAATGGACATATTTTGTAACATTATAAACAATTTTGTGATCCATTGCACCCCTAATGGTGTGTTTTTTAATGGCAGTTTAGTGATTTAGCAATAAAAAATGTGCAATAAATTGCTGTGCTATATTATTTAAGTATATTAAGTATATTTAAGTATATTATATTGTGACCTTGTTTCATGAGGCATATCTATTAGCCAGATTCTTGCTGATACACAGCCCTAAATGCTTGCCTACATCCTACCATTTATATTTAAAGGGCACCTACAGTATGATAAAAATCATCTTTTGTAAGCTGTTTGGACAGAGCTGTGTGTAGGTCAAGTGTGTTCACAGTCATATTGGAGTAATAGAAACAAAATAGGTCTCTTTTTTAAATTTCCTGACATTAAAATCCAAATCCCTCCCATTTTGAGACCCACCACAATGTGATGTAAGAGTGTGGTTTCCCCGCCCACAGAATTGATTGACTGCAGCGTATTAACATGTAACGCATAAAATCATATTCACAAGACAGGATGTGCACAAAGCAACTGAGAATTAAAGATCTGTTCAGCTCGCTGTGATCATCAATCATCATCAAATGTGATCAAGAATGAATTTCACAAGTTAAAAACATTTTTAAAACAGTGTTTATAATGAATTACAGCAAATTTACCATCTTTACACAGACGCATGTCAGTACAATTATAAAAGAAGAAGCTTCAATCCCGATTTGTGGATGTTAAGTCAGGTTTATTTTGTACATTAACCTAACGAATGTCCATACAGCAGTGGATATTAACATGTATCCTGTCACATTTGCCATGCAAAAACAGTGCAAAGTTAATTGCGCGCACTGTGTGTGCGTGAATTTTGTACTGACATTGTGTGACTCATTTCAGAAAAGCTTGAATTAACTCCACAACAAATACATCAAATAATTATTGGCAAAGTTCTTACTGTAGTATTTCTCACAAACATTAGGCGAGATCTGCTTCCTTCATGTCTGTCACTGTGCTGTTTATGCGATGGAGACGCAGACACATTGACAGGCACGTGGGAATTGTGAGCGGGGAGAACTAGCATTAAAGGCACAGGCAGCAAAAACAGCTACAATGTGTTCAGAGCAGTAGATTTCAGTATTCTGAAAGGTATAATAAATATTGTGATGGGTGTTTTGAGCTGAAACTTTACAGACACATTCTGAAGACACTAAAGACTTATCTTAAATCTTGAAAAAGGGGTAAAATATGTGCCCTTTTAAACTTTCCGAAAAAGACCATAGCAGACTTTTGATCATAGCAGACCAGTAACATTTTGAGTGATAAAAGCATCTAATAAGTTAATGTACCTCCTTGCTTACCTTATAGTTTTAAACCATGATTATCTCTCACAATTATTTTCTCTTTTTGTTCAGTATCCAGCTGAGGCTCCAGAGTTTTCTGCAGATCTTCCAATTCCTCTGGTCATCACGTGGACCTCTCAGGTACATATTTTTAAATAGTTTGAAAAAGTTTTTGAACAAAACAAATTACTATTAAGTCAATTTGGCTTTTAATCACATTACTACAATTGGCCTTTAAAAAAAATAACAATTAAAACACAACGTTTTTAATTAACAAAGTTTTTTTTGGCATTTGAAGGTGTGTTTTTGTTGATGAAAGGTACTCCGTTCCGCCGCCGCTTTGATGTTGCACTCATAAAAAAACACAATAACTCCCCTCACAAAGGCTCAAAGTGTGCCAAATAAACCGACAGGACGGCGATCTGGAAAGCTACATATGTTAGCGGCCTCTAATGAGCCTCGACGAGTTTTCCTCTTACGTATAACAATTAAAAGCGAGAACGGAGACCCATTTTTCACTGTCGTTTTCTTTTTATCATCGTCCTCTGTTTTCGCCTCCTCCCCTGTAACAAAAAAAACAGGCTCCTCTTCAGTCATACGTTTGCTCCAATTACTTTGAGGTGGATGAAAGCGACTTGGCACATTGCACAGCAGTGGTGTGAGTTAGGGAGGGTTGTGCGTTGTGTTGGGTGAGGGATGGTGGTGGAACATGGCTTTCTGACAGAGAAGACCAGCTCAGCACACAGCAGCCTTCTGTCGACCGAAGCCCTGCTGCGCTGCTGATGTCTTGATGCATCTTCTCGTTTCGGGGAAGAGAAAGGCCTGTCCGCCTGCCTCTCACGTACATTTGAATGAGTAATGATTACCTGCGCTCAGCTGACTGTGTTTGTGCATGTGTGAGAGAGTCAGTGAGTTTGTGAGTAATGTATAATATGGATCAGGAGATTTGGCGAGGTGTGCTCTTTGTTTGGTGGCGGACGCAGCGGTGCAGGTGCGTCTCAGCAGGATTTACACTCAACAAGCCACCAGGCCCGACTCGTGGAGCGCACGCAGAGAAACAATCCACACAGCATCAATTTTTAACCCACAACCTATTTTAGAAAAGTGAGCATGATATGACTCATGTTTGTTGCAGTAACAAAGAAATGTTTAATGATGAAACAAGATTTGTCCTAAGGATATTATTGCTTGTTGCAAAAAAATGATAACATTACATTGGATGGAAGAAGGTTCTCCAAAGGTGGATTAGTGGATTCAGAGACTTAAACAGGTCTATGTAATGGAAAAAATTACTGCATGTCTACAAAAGAAGACGGATATTTTTCTGAAGAGGTCGAAAAGTATTAAAACATATATAGATATGTATATAATAGGTTACTTAACCCATCTGGGCCAGACGGAATCTGCGAACGTTTTTTGATGTTTCTGCGGGGAATTTTGGTAAAAATCTGCGAATTTCTGCGGAATTATTTTGGGAGTATCATAACTAAAACCTTAATATGTGAAATAAAAAAAAAATAATTTTTAAACTTTTATTTAATGTTTAAAATGCAAATCCAGTTAGATTCACTTTATTTGGTAAACAAAGCAAGTCTCTCATATAATATATCTACTAAAAGGCAGAAAATATTACTTTACAAACTGTATTGTATATAAATCAGATGAACATTTTCATATTAGTCAATAATATTATTGTAATTAATTTAAAAACTGAATAAATATAGATTTACACACATTTACTCAAGTAAATAAAAAGAATTAATGATGGGCTGAAAATCTGGGGAAAATCTGCGGAATTCTGCCAGCGCAGATTCCGTGTGAGCCTACCTATCACCAATGTAATTTTGAGGTAACTACAATGTAACACAATGTAACTTGATGTACAAATGTATCCCCTGAAAAGTAATTATGATGGCAGTATTTTATTTATTTTATTTTATTTTATTTTATTTTATTTTATATTTTTTATTTTTTATTTTTATAACATCATTATTTTTTATGCATTCCCTCATCTGTAATGGGGTTAAATTGTTGGGGAAGAGGTTGTTCTAAAAAAATGTATTGAAAAATCTTAAATAAAATTGATTTTTGTCAAAAGATTTGTAAGATTTTTTTTTTTTAACATTTCTGGAAAAAATAAACAAATAAAGTTATCTGCATCAAAAATAAAGTAAGAAAAGGACTGAAATGTCATTAAGTTAAAAATAACTTTTTAAAAATTTTATATAAATATTACTTAAAAACAAAACATTTTTTAACATTAACTACAAATAAATGATTAAAGCTTTAAATGTTAATTGAATGAATGAAACTTATTCAAGTCACTTATTTAATATACAATTTTTTTACTTTTAAGCAATAATTGTTAATTGTAATCATAATATAATATAATAAATATAATATAATATAACATAACATAACATAACATAACATAACATAACAACATAATATAATATAATATAATATAATATAATATAATATAATATAATATAATATAATATAATATAATATAATATAATATAATATAATATAATATAATACAATATAATATAACATAATATAATATAATATAATTATTCCATTAACTGTCATTTCCAGTTTAATGCTGCATGAATTAAAACTGCATGAACTATAATTTTAGGATCATTGAATATTTAAGTTATTGATCATTTAAACAGATTTTAATTCTTGTATTTTCTGTTTTTATTTTACATTTAAAGTGCTTTATTTCAAATTGTAAAAAAAAAAAAAGTTAAAGTTTTTAGTTTTAATCTGCTAAGAACCCCAGAACTAACCTCATGAAGACAAGTGATTAAATATTAATGTAAATTCATCTTCATGTATACTTCCAATAATGTTAGTGCTGGGAACATTTTTGGCTTTTTTCCACTAATGTGATAAATGAACGATTTGTTAAGCCCTGAATTACTTCTTTACGTCGTCCTTAACCACCACAATTATAGACATTGAGCATTAAGGAATACATATTTCTCTTTGTGCACTTATTGATTTATTTACTTGACACTTGTTCACTAAATGACTGAAAATGCACCATTGAACATTATGAGGCGGGACCTAATTGGTAGAGTTAACAGAACAGTGCACATGCTGTCACCTCACTGGGGAGGAATTCATTGTGCCGTTCCACATTTCAGGCACATTTCCAAGAGAAATTCAATTACGAGGACATCTCGCCTGCACCATATATTTAAATAAAAGCATAACTATAATCACACAACCGGCATTAATTGGGAAATAATTGCTGCGTCTTTGCACCTGTGCGATGCTAAATTGTGTGTGCTGTATTGGCACAATGACCCATTATATTTGTTTCATGCTCTTTTTCCTATATCAGAGCATTTCGTCCTGTGTGGCGTCCGGAAAGGCTCGTTCACATTAATATGTCCTAGTCTTAACACATTTTTCTTCCCCAGTGTTTGCTGTGTTTTTGATTTTCCTGTCTGCATATTTCTTGCTTTAGTGCAACTGTCTACGAAAACCAAAGTCAGTTGATTTGTTTTGTTGTGTTCAATTACCAGCTCTGACTGCTCTGCCTCTGTGCTCTCCAATTTAACATGTATGGAAATGTATCGCAGAATCAGGCACATAATCAACATCAGCGCACACAAATTATATGACAAAAGAAAAACACATGAGATCTCATCCTATAAACGCAACCAGTCTTGTCCCTCTTAAATCAGTTGAGATTGGCTGTATTATGTGGTCGAGGTATTACAATGGTTCAAAATTACTGTTGACAAATGTGATTTAACATCTCACAATCTAAAATCAATCTAGTTTCCCCTCTGATCACAACAAAAATACATTGTGTGTGCGTGCGTCTGTGTGTGTGTGTGTGTAGTACATGCTGTATATTGGATTAAAAATTAGTTTATTACATTATTTTTTGGGTGGTGCAACTTAATTTAGTTTAAATGCATTTTATGCTGCATCAAATTGACAGTATTTATTTTATTATATGCATTCTACACTGTACATACATACATACATACACACATACATTCATACTGTAACACGGAGAGCGACAGAGACAACTGAGGTTTAGGATCCACGTGCAGGTTTATTCAAAGTCAGGGAGGCAATGGTTAACACAGGTGCAAACAGATGTATAAAGGCAGTCCAGAATCGTAGTCAAAAGTATCAGGCGAGAGGTCGGAAGGCAGGCGGCAGACAGGGAAAACTAGGTAAACAAGGCAAAGATGAAAACACGGAGAAACAAGACTTGGAGAAATGCGTTGTAATGTCACTTTACAGATAACAAGACTCGGCAAGGGAAGTGAGTGTGTGTGCTGCTTAAGTAGTGTGTGTAATCAGTCTTTGATAATCCTCAGGTGGTGCAGGTGTAATCAGTCAAAATGAGGAAGCATGTGTGTTTGTGAACGGAGTGCATGTATGAAAATGTAGTCCATGAATGGCGGATTTGTAGTCCATGTGTGTTTGTGTGTGAGATCCAGCGATCTAGGAGTTATGATCGCTGATGATCGTGACACATACATACATACAGTGCATCCGGAAAGTATTCATCGCGCTTCACTTTTTCTACATTTTTTTTGTTACAGCCTTATTCCAAAATGGATTAAATTCATTTATTTTCTCAAAATTCTACCCACAATACCTCACAATGACAAAGCGAAAAAAGATTTTTTGAAATTGTTGCAATTTTATTGAAAATAAAAAACCTGAAAAAAATCACATGTACATCAGTATTCACAGCCTTTGCCGTGGAGGTCTAAATTGAGCTCAGGTACATTCTGTTTCCACTGATCGTTCTTGAGATGTTTCAGCAGCTTAATTGGAGTTCACCTGTGGTAAATTCAGTTGATTGGACATGATTTGAAAAGGCATACACCTGTCTACATAAGGTCCCAGGGTTGACAGTGCATGTCAAAGCACAAACCAAGCATGAAGACAAAGGAATTGTCTGTATACCTCCGAGACAGGATTGTCTCGAGGCACAAGGCTGGGGAAGGTTACAGAACAATTTCTGCTGCTCTGAAAGTTCCAATGAGCACAATGGCCCCCATCATTCCTAAGTGGAAGATGTTTGGAACCACCAGGACTCTTCCTCGAGCTGGCCGGCCATCTAAGCTGAGTGATCAGGGAAGAAGGGCCTTAGTCAGAGAGGTGATCAATAACCCGATGGTCACTCTGTCTGAGCTCCAGCGTTCTTGTTGACTGTCAGACCATAAGAAACAAAATTCTCTGGTCTGGTGAGACTAAAATTGAACCCTTTGGAGTGAATGCCGGGCGTTACGCTTGGAGAAAACCAGGCACCGCTCATCACCAGGCTAGTACCATCCCTACAGTGAAGCATGGTGGTGGCAGCATCATGCTGTGGGGATGTTTTTTAGCAGCAGGAACTGGAAGACTAGTCAGGATAGAGAGAAAGATGAATGCAGCAATGTACAAAGACATCCTGAATGAAAACCTGCTTCAGGGTGCTCTTGACCTCAGCCTGGGGTGACGGTTGGACAATGACCCAAAGCACACCGCCAAAATCAATGGAGTGGCTTTACAACAACTTGGTGAATGTCCTTGAGTGGCCCAGTCAGAGCCCAGACATAAATCCTATTGAACATCTCTGGAAAATGGCTGTACACATTTGCTTCCCATCCAACCTGATAGAGCTTGAGAGGGACTTCAAAGAGGAATGGGCAAAAATTCCCAAAGACAGGTGTGCCGAGCTTGTGGCATCATATTCAAAAAGACTTGAGGCTGTAATTGCTCCCAAAGGTGCATCAACAAAGTATTGAGCAAAGGCTGTGACTACTTATGTGCATGTGATTTTTCAGGTTTTTTTTATTTTTAATAAATTTGCAACAATTTCAAAAAATCTTTTTTTCACATTGTCATTTTGGGGTATTGTGTGTAGGATTTTGAGGAAATAAATGAATTTAATCCATTTTGGAATAAGGCTGTAACATAAAAAATGTGAAAAAGGGAAGCGCTATGATTACTTTCCGGATGCACTGTACATACATGCATTCTGTATATACTGGGGTGTGACGGTATATGTATTCATCCCAAATTGTCATGGTACGGTGATGACAGTTCAGTTCTAGAACTCAAACAGCGAATACAGTCCAGATGTGCAGTCACTGGAGTTAGACAGAAAACAATCTCAGTAGTGCAAAAACTTACCAGCCATTCACAAAGCATGCGTCTCTACATTTTAAAAAGCGAGATGCAGCACTTAAATAGTTCCACCATGTTGCCATTGTCATGTCAACTTGGTACTCAGAAGCTTGCAAGCAACTCTTGCCCTGCCTGTAAGTTCTTCTGATTGGTCCACTGCTATGTAACTGACATTAATGAGCGCCATTTATGTGCGAGGTGCTGCAGAAGACGTGAATTGTCATGCACGTCTGTCAACCATGTTTACATAGAAAAGCAAGTGAGTCCTTTTCTCTACACACACGCAAGATTGAACAGTTGTTGCCCGCTGCATCCGTTTTTATGATGGACCTCTAGTCAGTGCTAGCATTTTCATAAAAGAGATTCCAGTTTAGAAGCTTACTTAATTTATGCACAATTACTGTTGTTAGGAGAGGGTTGGTCTCAACCTTTTAAAAGTTTAATATGCAGTCTAATTATAAAGTTTTGTTTTTCATTGTTCTGTTTATTTTGTGCTTTTTTACATGTAGCTTTTCAGTTCTGTAGCTGATTGTGAACACTTCTGCATGTAAAAAAAAAGTGGAGATTTGTTATTTATTTCTGTTGTAATGTACTTGTATCAAACCGTGACCCCAAAACCAAAATACATACTGAACTGTGACTTGTAACACCCCTAGTATACTGTGTACAGGTACATTCAAATAGACAGATAATGTCCTGATAGAACATTTTCTTTTGTTAGGTAGAATATAAAAATTTAGCATTAAATCAATGCTTAAAAAACTCCTAAAGAAACTGTGTTAAACATTTTGGTGACTTGTGTACTTAAATTATCCTAAATGTTTCCATTTAATGTTTAAATGAAGAGAAATTGGTGTAATTCAGACCAGTAGGAGGCTGTTTCATTGTGTTCCCTTTCAATCACATTATAACTTCGTTGCTCTTTTATACATATATTGTGCTAATCTAGGAAATGTTTTAAGATGCACTTATTGAAAGCATTCTAACTTTTTACTTTACATTTATGCAATACTTTGTGTGGAGGACACAGACCAATGTGTTGCAGTACTGGACGCACATTTTACTAAATAAAATATTAGCCGAAGAGCCTCAGGATCTGTTGTGCACCTACTCTTTTTCTCTTCGTACTCTTATCATACAGTTGAAGTCAGAAATATTAGCCCCCCTGTTTATTTTTCCCCCAATTTCTGTTTAACTGAGAGAAGATTTTTTTTTTTCAACACATTTCTAAACATAATAGTTTTAATAACTCATTTCTAATAACTGATTTATTTTATCTTTGCCAAGATGACAGAAAATAATATTTTACTTAATATTTTTCAAGACACTTCTATACAGCTTAAAGTGACATTTAAAGGCTTAACTAGGTTAATAAGGTTAACTAGGCAGGTTAGGGTAATTAGGCAAGTTATTGTATGACGATGGTTTGTTCCATAGACAGTCGAAAAAAAATTAGCTTAAGGGGCTAATAATATTGACCTTAAAATGGTTCATAAAAAATTAACAACTGCTTTTATTCTAGCAGAAATAAAACAAATAAGACTTTCTCCAGAAGAAAGAATATTATCAGACATACTGTAAAATTTCCTTGCTCTATTAAACATCATTTGGGAAATATTTTAAAAAGAAAAAAAATTCAAAGGGGGTTAATAATTCTGACTTCAACTGTATGATTACAATCTCATCAAGTATTCTCTGTTATTGTTTTCATTAAGCAGTGAAACTTGCCTCTATATTTACATACATTTCTGCCATTTTAAAATGTAACATAATGATTTACATAGTTCAAAACACCTGCAGATTTGACTTGTTCTTGTCTTTTTTATGGGTGTATGCATTGTTGAATGTATTAACCTTTAAAATCAAGGATAGATTCAGATGTTAAATACATTAGCTTCCCAAAAGTCATGTCCAGCCTAAAGAAATTAGATTTTTGCCCCTTATTCTATTTTCCTTGAATTTTTTATATCTTATTGAATATAAAAGTTGTATTTTTAATAATAAAAAAACCTAAAAGCTTGTAGAATGTGGGTATAAGCAATACGTTGCTGTCTGCAGTTCACTTAAAGGGATAGTCAAGTAAATAAATCAATAATTGCACAAAGAGAAAAATGTATTCCGTAATGCTCAATGGATGTAATTGGGATTGTTAAAGACGACGTAAAGAAGTTCAGAAAATCCTGTTCTCATTTACCCACCCTTGACTTGTTGCAAAGCGATTTGAGTTGTTGTTGTTCTGTTGAAAACAAAGGAAGATATATTGAAGAATGTTGGAAACCTGGAATCGTCGATGTCCAAACAAATACTAAGCAAATCAATGTTTACAAGGTTTCCAACTGTCTTCAGTGTTGTTTGTAGACTTTATCGCACACGGTTGCGTCATTTTAGAAGTCTGAAGTTTTGATTTCAAAATTCCACCGACTTTCAGCTCAAGTGCTGCCGTCTCTTTGACACTTAATAAGCCTATTCATCTAAAAATAAAGCACCGGTCGTGGCATTAAGCAGAGAGGATCTGGTGTCCAGACTGAAGTGTTCTGATTCTGGGCCGAGATTAAAGACCTTGAATTGGCAGCCGGGTGGAAAGCGAGGAGTGTGGGTCTGAGGTCAGCGCGGCGTGGGCGACCTGTGCTCCCTCACTTTGACAGCGTGGAGTGAAACGAGGCCAAACCCCATCAGCTGTCAATCATCGGCTGTGATTTATGAGCGGTCAAACTCAAACCATTAGCTCTGCCTCACCACTGGACAGCTCTAAAGGAAACCGAGGCCTACTGTGTTTGTGTATGTTAGAATTAGAGGAAGCCGTTACGCTGAACTGTGGATGGGGCGTCTGTGGTTCTCCATGATCAAACGCCATTGCTAAAAATTCTCTTGTTTGCTGATGTATGAGTTTTGGTCTTTTCCTGTTCAGTCACTTTTTGTATTTGATTTGTTCTTGGTTGGTGCTTTAATCAATGGTTTGTTGACAGGTAGTTGATGAAGACTTGGCAAGGCTTCAGTGGGAACGTTTCTTTTTTTTTTTTTTTTCCTTCACGAGTGTTGATGGTAGAGGGCTGAAGAGTTTGTATAAAGCAGTGATATGAAACCAGACATGTGGACAGTATCAACATCTTCCATATGCAGAAGTGTTCAGGAGTTATTAAAGACAGCCCGGCCAATGTCAGAGTAAGAAAAAAACACACTTGTTCCTGCATATCAAGAGTCGCATGAGAATTTAAAACGATGGTATTTCTTGTGTCTAGGCACTTCTGAGAGATGGGGGAATAAATAAAAACGTTTAAGAGTACAACTGCTGGATGAGAGGCGTCATGTCCATTCAAACTGAGATGTTTAAACATAGTGGATTTTACTGTTCTATTTCTAAATTTAAATACAGTCATTTTACGCTTTCCAGAGATAATTTACTATAGGCCTAACCATATTTTCTGAAAAATATGTTGCACTTGTGTCTCAGGATCAAATGAGCTTTTTTTAAAGTCAAAAAATTATGTTATTTTATTCGGAAAATAAATGTACATTCATTCAAGTTTAAAATAAATGCATTCATTCATTTTCCTTTGGCTTAGTCTCTTTATTTATGAGGGGTCCCTTTATTTATTCCACAGTGGAATGAACCGCCAACTTATCCCACATTGGTTTTACGCAGCGGATACACTTCCAGCCATAAACCAGCACTGGGAAACACCCATACACTCTCATTCACACTCAAACACTACGGGCAATTTAGCTTATTCAATTCACCTGTAGCACATGTCTTTTGACTGTGGGGGAAACCAGAGAACCGGGAGAAAACCCATGTGAACATGGGGAGAACATGCAAACTCCACACAGAAACGCCACCTGACCCAGCCGGGGCTCAAACCAGCGACCTTCTTGCTGTGAGATGACAATGCTAACCACTGCGCCACCGCACCGCCCAAAATAAATACATGCATAAATACACACATACACAACCATTTAGAAACATCATGAACAGGTCATTTATTTCCTCTCAAATTAATCTTTAAATTTAAAGTAATTAATTGATTAATTAATACAAATTAATATTTTAAATTTAACTGTTCAGAACAGTAAAGGGAAATAAAATGGAAGTATAAAAATGTATAAAGTTATATTGTCAGAACAAACAATTTCAACAAAGCATGTTTATCCAAGAGGTCTGATTTATACTTCTGTGTCAGGAGATTGCTCTACCCCACAGCACATACATTGTGTTCAACACAATCGTGAGCATATACAGTATACCTCTGCATTCTGCCTGTGCAATAACACTTCTGAAATGCTAGTAAACCCAAAACACTGGCAAAGAAACTCAACACAGTGGAACAAAGAAAATCCCACTGCATTCTGAAATGCTAGTAGGCAGAGGGGATTTCTATGTTCCACCATGTCGAGTTTCTTTGCCAGTGTTTTGGGTTCATGCCAGAAATGCATGCAATGCTACTATAATAGTAGATGTATCTCAAACTCACACTTGTTTAAGGAATGATTGTTCCAAATGGAGTAAATGTTCAAAAACTTTAATCATAAGATAAACCCAAAACAAAAGATTCCATCTGGAGCTTGTTAAACAATTACTCCACTAGACTCCCATGGCTCTCGGCCTCACAAACACTTGTTATCAATACCAAAATCCCTTTAAGTCATTTCACTCGCGGCCATCTTTGAAATGCCTTTCTGTTTTCTGTTTGAATGGGGAAACATCAGATTCTCCAAGTGTGCTTGCCAAGCTTACAGTTAAATTTCATATTAGCAATTACAAGTAAAATGAAACTACTGTCTCTTTAGTTTCTTTTCTAAACATTCGAATCACACAAAATCGGCAGAAACTCTGGTCTAAGCCCCTCCCCAATCATCAGTCTATGTCAATCAATGACTACGTTAACATAGACATCAGTAATCGAATTATTTGCCTTAATCTAATTAAGACAATAATAAGATTGTGTTTACATGAGTTGCTTTTTAAATGTTTCTTTCATGATCCCGTTTTACATGTAATAGCACATACATAAATTTACGTCATTGCATCACCGGGCTATCCGCATTTCCACCGGAGTTTCATGTAATTTCGGGTGTTTCATTGTTAATTTGTCGACTTTAACTGCAGTTTGGCACTTTCACTTTCATTCGGGCATGGCCCCTGTGACAAAAGAGATATTGGATGCAACTATAAACTGCTGGAAGAATGTTGTTTTAATAGAACTTCATACCGCATGCTGAATGGAAGAAAAAAGCCTCCACATTTCACGATGCAGGTGTCTGTGGTCTGCACTGACTCGGTAGGCGCAGCATGACAAACAGCCGTGTGTGTAGACTATCCTGTCGCAAAACGCAGCGAAAAGCCCTAAATGACAGTAATAGTTCGATTAAGATGTTTACATGTCTGTACTGCACTTCAATAATGTGACTAAAATCGGCATACTCCACATGCCTTAATTCGGTTTCTCTTTAGTTCGATTATGATCTTAATCGGATTAAATTAATCAAATATATGCTAGTCTCTTAATCAGAGTATTGTCTTAAATCACATTAAAATCGAATTATTGGTGTCCATGTAAACGTAGTCAGTGATTGGCTCCTATACTACAAGGCGGGGCTTCATTTGTCATATTGACCATTACACTTTTCCCCCTATTCAAAACTATACGAGTGACACGTCTTGTGTATTCTATAGTCTTTGCCGATACCAAGCCAACCACATGTAGTCACCATGAAATGTACTTCTAGTTTTTGGGTATAGTGAAGGGTATGGAACTTTGCGAAGGCTATATTGGACCTACTACTTCTACTCGGTGCCTTTAGTGTCTTTAAGCCAAATGCCAATTCTCAATCAGAAATACATTAAATATTAGGACTAATTTATTGTCTTTTATTTCAACACCCAGAGCACCTTGGCCAACATCCACAGCCAGTTCCTGTTAAACGTGGAGGCTCTGTCTGACTTTTGGTCAGTGCTGGATGAGATCGATGAGAAGACATGGGTGCTGGAACCAGAAAAACCCACAAAAGCAGACTCCACCAGAAGAATCGCCATTGGTGACATCATATTACTACATTTGAATCTCATTACCAGCAGATTATCCACCATCCAACAATGCCCATTCACAATGATTCCCTATGATATTAAGCTGCCATATCACTGTTCTTCCCCAGGAAACAATGTCTCAATAAAGGTACAAATTGACCCCAGACACCCCAAAATGCTGCCGGAGTGCTGTTTGCTCGGGGCTGAGCACGGTAGGCATTTTTCATATCTGCAGATCTCTCTGTTTATCTCCATAGAGCTTTTATTACGCTTTCCTGCGTGTGAGAGGCAGCTCGGATGTGAAGACTCATGCCTCACTCTCATGCTCTTGTTTTTCAATTACCTCCGTACATAAGTGCACATGCTGTAAATGCTTTACTGCATTTAGACAGCAGCGCTACAGTCGGAGCGGCCGAGCTGACAGCCCGCAATATGTTTGCGGCGCAACGTGCTTTTAGATTCGGAGTGAGATGGTGCTGGAATGGAGGTCAGTTTGCTCTATTTAAGCCGCCGTGATTGTTTCTTTAAATCCAAGGTCATGCTTGGCTGACAATGGCACACAGAACACATTGTCGGTTGCCTAGCAATGTTATTCATTGATATTAAATCCACACTTCAATAGTCAAGACGGTGGCAGCCGCGGACCCTCCGAGCGCGGGGTCAGACAGAAATATTGCTTTTTGCATTTACAAATGACAAACAGAGAGTGCGGCTATCACGTTCCTCCCAGATTGATCTCTCGGGTGGAACAGCCATGATGAGCGCGTTTTATTTGAATTATTTGAATATTTCCCTTTCTGTCAGACGGTTTGTCACAGTAGGAAATGCCCTGTTCTTTCGGCCGCTCTACTGTGGCATTTCTTGGGAGAGAATAGAGATTAGAGGTAAGAAATGACGTGGTTGTGCATTGTCTGTCAGCGCTCGGCGATCAGGTGAGGAACGCTGAATGAGAGATGAGGTAGAGTTAATTGAAACTGCTCGGCTACATTAGGGGGGTGAGCAGCGTTCTTGCCTTCATATACAACACTCCCCCGGGCTTGTTTTTTTTTTGCCATGCAGATTGATTGATATGATTTATGTTGATGGCTTTTTTGTCCCCCAGTGCTTTGCAGACATTATGAAGTCCAGTGTGTATTGCTATTATAAAAACTAAAATATGTGTGTTTGTTTTAATAACGAATAACTGAAAATGAGAACAGATAACAGCTTAACTGTGTTAAGGTCATCAATGTATCTTGTCAAATTTAATAGTTTTCAATGCCAGTTTCACCACCACAGCAATAACAAACAATACATTACTACTGAATACAGCTTTATTAACTAAATGAATTACATTTAAATACGTTATTTTATTAAATATTAAATATATAGACAGTTACAGTGACATTTTACTGTCATTAAGTAAATGTTTCATTTTTATTAGTAAATACACTCACCTGTCACTTTATTAGGTACACCTGCCCAACTGCTCATTAACGCAAATTTTATTTGTTAAATGGCAGCAACTCAATGCATTTAGGCATGTAGACATGGTCAAGACGATCTGCTACAGTTCAAACCGAGCATCAGAATGGGGAAGAAAGGTGATTTAAGTGACATTGAATGTGGCATGGTTGTTGTTTAGTATTTCAGAAACTGCTGATTCACGCACAACCATCTCTAGGGTTTACAGAGAATGGTTCAAAAAAAGACAAAATATCCAGTGAGCGGCAATTCTGTGGGCACAAATGCCTTGTTGATGCCAGAGGTCAGAGGAGAATGGCCACACTGGTTCGAGCTGATAGAAAGGCAACAGTAACTCAAATAACCACTCGTTACAATCGAGGTATGCAGTAGAGCATTTGAGGCACTTGAGGCAGATGGGTTACAGCAGCAGAAGACCACACCGGGTGCCACTCCTGTCAGCTAAGAGCAGGAAACTGAGGCTACAATTCGCACAGGCTCATCAAAATTGGACAATAGAAGATTGGAAAAACGTTGCCTGGTCTGATGAGATTCGATTTATGCTGCGACATTTGCATGGTAGGGTTAGAATTTGGCATCAACAACATGAAAGCATGGATCCATCCTGCCTTGTATCAATGGTTCGTGGTGGTGGTGGTGTAATGGTGTGGGGGATATTTTCTTGACACACTTTTGGACGCCATTAGTACCAATTGAGCATCATGCCAACGCCTGAGTATTGTTGCTGACCATGTCCATCTCTTTATGACCACAGTGTACCCATCTTCTGATAGTTACTTCGAGAAGGATAACGCACCATGTCATAAAGCCTGAATCATCCCAGACTGGTTTCTTGAACATGACAATGAGTTCACTGTACTCAAATGGCCTCCACAATCACCAGATCTCAAACGGGAGATTCGCATCATGGATGTGCAGCAGACAAATCTGCAGCAACTATATGATGCCATCATGTCAATATGGACCAAAATTCCAGTACCTTGTTAAATCTATGCTACGAAGGATTAAGGCAGTTCTGAAGGCAAAATGGGTCCAACCTTGTACTTGTAAAGTGTACCTAATAAAGTGGCCAGTGAGCATATATAGTGGTTATACTTAGAAGCAATTATTATATGTTGAGGGATTATACAAAAATTGTATCGATAAAAAAATCATCTTTTTAGTATTTGACCTTTTATATAGATAGACAGATAGATAGATAGACAGACAGACAGACAGACAGACAGACAGACAGATTGATAGATAGATATTGTTGTATTTTGACAATTATTCCACCAATTCTGTTAAAAAATAGTAACACTTTTGTGTGTCTTTCAGTGGTCACTCCTTTAAGGAATAAGTTGAATGCCAATATGCACTTATGGTAAGCAAACATGTTATACATATATTCAAGCTGAAGCTGATCTGTGGGGATGCTGCATTGATTTCTGCATAAATGTGCTATTTTATTTGCAGCAGATTTTTGTGTGTGTGTGTGCATATCTGCATTACAGTGTAAAATGAATCAGAAACCGCACAGTGAGAATGTCTTGGCCCATACGTTGATTCTCACAGTGATAGCCTGCATTTTTTGGGCAGTAATCACTGAACTGTATTCATTATAGCTTCATGACTGCGTGTGTTTAATTAGTGCACGAAGGTCTGATTTCCTCATCTCTTCTCAGGAACCCTGACTGCACTGTCCTACAGAATATGAAAGATGTGTTGGAGATTGAATTTCCATCGCCTACCACCCACGAAAAATCTGTACGTTGCATATTTTCGTCTCATAGACTGCCACTTACTATTAGTTCCACAGCACCATTACATTTTGAGGCTTGCAGTATGTGTGTGTGTTTGTGTTTCCACCTCCTTTTCTCTTTATGTTTTTATCATCGGGAGAGGTGGGTACGGATTTCCTTTAATTGGGTTGTTTACAGATAAGATCATTACAATAACAAAGGTGGCAGAATCTTCAGCACTATCAAGAGCTGTTTAATCATAGCTCCGCCATTTATCTTTTTTTTTCTGCGTGCGTTTTTTTTCTGCTTTCTCTCTTTCAGCTCGCAGGTTGAAAGGGCGCAGTGTTTATTCACAGTCTGTACCGCAGATTAATGCTTGACCATCATTAACATTCTGAAGCGAGAAAAGTTTCCTTGACCAGATGTTGAAATTTTTATCTTGCATCTTTTTAATGGATTGTGGGAGAATTAAAAAAAAAACCTCTAATTATCCGAATGGCGATATGCAAACATGGACTGTGGAGGAGAAGCAGAGGAATGGGTGGGGGGGTTGTGAGACTGAGGCGTCTTTGCTAAGCAGAGGAGGATTGTGTGAAGTGCAGGTCAAGCACATATAGAGATGATGAGTCCACCTGAGCCTTCTCACCCTGTGGGAACAAATATGAGCCGTCGCAATACTCAATTTTACATGCAGAATTTCACATCTCAGAGAGACTAAATATGAGATTTGATGCTTTGTTGGTGTCCTTTTTGTTTTTTTAACAAGATATTAACAAGTTATTGAAAAAGCCAAGATTAAAATTAGGCGTTTATTGTTTTTTAATCGTTTACTTTCTAAAAAATAATTATATTACATATACAAAGTCATCATAGGATTTAAAGGTGCTGTATGTAAGTTTTTGACTCTTCTAAAGCATACAAATACCATGTTTACAGATATTTAAGATACACGGCAAGTGAACATTCTTGTTTATCTGAAAAGCAATGCTAAAGTCAGATATTCTGCTTTGAAAATGTCTGTTACGTGCTGGAACGCTGTCTTTGTTTTGGTTATTTTAATCTGCCCAATGCCACATTAGCCAATTATATTTCAGCACCCCGGGTTGCCTTGTTGGAAAACAGCATATTTCATTCATTCATTTGTTCAGAAAGGCTCTCAAAGCATGCGCTCATGACCGAAATGCAACCTCCGGTGGACAGTAGCAGACTCCGAAATGAGATGCAGATTCAGAGTTCCACATGAGGTAGTTAATCAGCAAATATTATAAATATCACGAACATAAACATTAGATGAGCAGGTTACTGTACATTGTAATCGCGTGTTACGTGAGGAGATTTGCAGTGATAAGCAATTCGGCCGTTGGCACCAGAAATTTAAATACAGCCATTCAAAAGCAGAGACTATGTGCACTCACTCACAAAATGGTAAGGTTTATAATCTATTTAATATATAATCTCTTTAACATTATTAAATGTACAAGCTGAATCACTCATGTGTTTAGTTTTAAAGTTTAATTTCAAACGATTTATTTCATTTTCAAGATCTAAGTTGAACTATCTGCTGCTGCTTTCAGTAGTACGGGAAGGAATGTCATGTAAAATGGCATTCAAACTCACACTGTTAGCATTTACCACTGAACAAAGCACATGTGATGTATCTGAGGTGATCATTAGCTACTTTTCCATCCACCTATTTTTATGTACTGTACACTTTTGATATGCGCATAAAAAAAAAAGATGCACATAAGTTTGAAAAATGAAACTGAAAATTAAAGTAAAAAAATATGCGCATAACTGAGTAGGATAGACTTTTTATTCGATAAGAAAAGATGCACATGAACTGCGACTTAAACACTTTTACTGAACAAATTCCAGTATGCACATAAAAAAAGTAATGTGACTTTGTTATGAGATCATGTGATGATAAAAATGTGTGGGGATAGATAAACTAGCAGACTGACCACATTGCAAAATAGAAGCCGTTTCAAATATATCTATTTGAGGTGTTGGTTAGGATAAAAACTCCTTTTAATATGTAAAATATCCTTATATCGTGTGCCTTTGCTTTTATTTAGAACATGGTTTAAATCAGCCTTTAGGCTCGAGACTCGCTCCTGTTAATGTTGTCAATCTGGCAACCTGCGCTTGCGTTTGTTTTGATGCAGGAATGCAATACCTAGTTCAACCACTGGGTGTCAAACTTACATACTGCACCTTTAACTTGTAAGATTTGGGTTTCTCCTTGTCTTTATTGACAGTAATTGCATATTAAAATATCAAATTCAACACAAATTCTCCTTTTGTGTTCAAGAAAAATAAAAAAAATCTACTCACCTTGTATTTTTTAAATGAGACATAAAATAATGACTGAAATGTTACTGATCGTTTTTTTTTACTTCCCTGCAACTTTGTACATCTGAAAGCTAATCTCATTTTATGGTTGTGTTCTCAGAGTTTCAGTGTTGAATGTGGAATCTGCTATTCTTACCGACTTGAGTCAGCCATCCCAGATCAGGTCTGCAATGACCCACGCTGTGGCCAGCCTTTTCATCAAGTGTGTCTTTATGAGGTAAGAAACACTGACTCAAACCATCCATACAAAAAAACACTGCACAATGTGGAACTCCTTAACCAATTATTAATTTGTTAGCATTTTATTATTTAAAGAAAGTCTTGGGTATTCAGAATGTGTCTGGAAAGTTTCAGCTCAAAATACTGCACAGATTATAAAAAGCTCACTTTTATGTGGAAGCAAAAACATGCTGTTTTCATGTGCCTCCTTAAATGCAAATAAGCTGCAGACCCCGGCCAGAAGAGGGCGGAGCCTTTACAGCTTGTGCCTTGGATGCAGCAGCAACAGCAAACAATCAAACATTTAAACTCCCAATACGTGATGTTTTATAACCAAATTTCGTGAGGAGCATGCGCAGAAGTTTCAGTATCAAATACGTCATTGACAATTATTCTATTATCCAATCAGTTCTTGACCAAACCCCTATATATACCAAAGCTGTCTTACCTGCAGCATCTTACGACTTTAGCATCCCTCCACCACCCCGTCACCTCACCTCTTAAGCATTACAATCCCGGGGGGAGCGTTCTGGGGCCGGGCTAGATTATTCGCTCGAATCCCAATTCCTCTCCGTTTCCTGATAAGAGGAATAACTCGAGTTTGGGTGTCTTCCCCGAGCTCAGAGCCCTCTCCCCGGACAGCACGCCAAATACGCTTTATTCTGAAACTATTGCAAGTGTGAACTCGTGAAATGGTGTTTAAAGCTCACAAACAAATGTGTTTGCATAGAAAGCTGACTGTCAGACCCAGCACAATTTGAGTGTTTTTGAAATATTGTAGGCTTTTGGGTTTTTGACAGAGAACCTACACTTCTCTGCCCAAAACACAAAATGCTACAATATTTCAAAAACACTCACATTTAGATATCGTTGGTTACTATCTATGAAAGTTAACAGCATGTGTACTTGTATATTAGATATAGGGAAAAAAATATCTCGGATGTGGTGAACAATTATTTATATTCAGGATATGGTGGCATCTATTTTCCCAAAAGAAAACTTATGACTACAAACAATTCATGCTGAACTCTCATCCTGAACTCTCCTTTATTTTTTGTGCTCTAAAATTGTTCTATAGATAACCTATTAGTTATTAAAACTATAATATTGTATTGGGGAAAAAAATTACGGGGAATTCTGAATTCAACTCTACATTAAAATGGAAAAAAACATGTAAATGAACAGGCACAATGGCCCCTTAGAGTGAACTTGATGCTTTTTTAACTTTTTCTGTCAGTCCAGATCAAACAGCACCAACATGCACTAAAAGAAGCTGAAGTGCACAAAGCATAATAGGACCCTTCTAAATCTAATTTGATATATTTGTCTTCGCAGTGGCTGAGAGGTCTGCCAACCAGTCGCCAAAGCTTCAATATTGTGTTTGGAGAATGTCCTTACTGCAGCAAGGTAATATTACACTCCATTGCAAAAATATACCAAGAGCTCTATAAAGAAATTCATTTTATTTTTATGCTCAATTAAATTGGTTAAAATGTACCATACAGTTTGTTCCTAGCGTACAAAAAAATCCTAAAAATACTTTGTATTTATTTCAGCCTATCACTGTGAAAATGGTCACAGGAAATGCTTAACAACAGTCTGTTCATTCAGAGTAGCGTTGTGTGGCATTACGGCTCCAGCGAGGATAAAACCAACAGCCAACAACCGCTAATATCAGAACAACAAGGAAAATCGATAGTCTTTTGATTGGCCATTTACTCTGATTTATCAATTTTCCAAATCCTCTTCCTCTTCTGTTATTTCGTTCAACTTTCAGTTCACAAACATCACTTCCACAGTGGTCTTCATCTTCATCATCATCATCGGTTTCTTCCCATTGTTTTTTCTTCCAGCTGTGTTTGCTAGTGTAGTTCCTCCAGTAGTCAGCTTCACTGCTGGCTACTGCATAGTCGTTATCAATTGATCGAGTATTGTTTTGTTGGTTGTCATACTGGTGGTTTTGTCTTCTCTTGGTCATCCAGGTCTTGCTCTTATAAACATCTGCATTCTTTTTTTCCTGTGTTGTTAAAGCAAATTAGATTTTTTTTTCCACACATTGCAAGGGCTTGATTGTTAAAACACTACTGCATCAAATGACAAAGACTGCATACAACATACATCAGAATCCATCATTTTCTGCATTGTTTACTATATTTTTTGTTATATTTTTAAATCTTTTATGTTCATTGTTGATTGTTAAGTGCTTTGAGCTTGGAAAAAAGTGTTAAATAAATTAAACTTATTCAAAAAATTAATTTAGCATTTCCTGTGACTCTTTTAAAACATAGATCAGATTGAATAAGTGAGTGAAGGACTGTGGTCTATTTGGCATTTGGCTTGTGTTCTGTTGCTGGTTTTACTTGTTCATGTTCCTGTCTCTGTCGGGCTCCTGCTCTTGTTCTAGGATGAACTCGTGGAGGCAGGGGCTCATATTCATCACTGACGTCCTCATCACTTTCGTAGGGCATAGGGTTTTGCCCGATGCTTCCTTTAGCAGCTGTGTCAGCTCTGACTGGCCTCTGTAACAAGAAATAATTAAGCAAAGAAGAAAACCACAGTATGATAGCACTAAATATGTAGTATTTACATAAGAAACATCAAACAATCCTGAAAAAAAGTTTCCACAAAAATATTAAGTGGCAAAACTTTTCAATATTGATACTAATGAGAGAAGTTTAAGCACTTCATCAGCATATTATTGATTTCTTTAGAAACATGCAGCTAGAGTAATAACCAAATTAAAATCTAATCTAAATAAAAATTTACCTGATACAAATTTACTATTAAATCTATGAACCAAGAAACATTTTCAGTTCAACTCTAATCGTGTAGCATCACCCATTTGTATTTGTAATATTATGCATTTATTCATTGTTTGTTTGTAATTAGTCATTTTAAGGGATGCTTTAATTTGTGTTTAATCTTATACGCAGTAAACACCATGAAGAAATAAGTCATTACTTTAGCATTAAATGTATAAATAATAATAACTATTTGTTTTAAATCGTCCAAGCCTTTTAAAAAAAACTGCACCTTTCCACATATGCATGCCCAAAGACTATAGCTGTGTCACATTTCAGAGGCTGCATCCTCTGAAGGAAGCATTCGAAGGGTTCTGTGTCATCATGGCGCAACGACGGCTGTCTCATTTTTTAAAAATTTGAAGGCTTCTTCAAATACATCCTCAAACTGCGTCCTTCGTTTCCCAGGTAATGAAGGACACAAGCGGTGGATCCTTTGTGGCCTGGAACATCCCATAATTCATTGCGCGCTGATAACGGCAGAATGTTTTTAAAAAAATCTCTGGATTAAATGTTTGAATTAGGTTTTATCTTACTTGGATATCTAAACATATGTTAAAAAAACAAAAAGAGTATGACATGTCTAACTAAAAAGTGATTTTATAGACAGTTTAGATTTTTGTGTGCGCATGTATGGATCAAAGGAAATATATTTCCAGCTTCTGTAAACCTTGCTTTTTTTTTCAGATCACTTAAAATAAGATTTAAAATCACTTTAAAAAAAAGTCATTCCAAATTTTATTACGGCTTATCAACGAAAGCTGTTATGGTTGCTAGGTGATGAGATCTGTCTATAGGCTAGATCGTCTCATTTCAAAATGCTAGGTTCAGCTTGTATAGACTTTGAAGGACTCACCTTTGAAGTCTGCAGCCTCTAAAATGAGACAGCTTATAGAATACACATGACATGTCACTCGTATATTTTTAAATGGAGAAAAGTGTAAAAGTCAATATGGCGAATGAAGCCCCGCCTTCTAGTACTGGAGCCAATCAGCCTTCGATATACAGTCTCCAGGGGAGGGGCTCAAATCAGACATGAGTTTCTGCAGATTTTGTATGATTCAAACATTTAGAAATGAAACTAAAGAGACATTTGTTGTGTACTTTTATTTGTGATACCTAATATTAAATTTAATCATAAGCTAGCTTGGCAAGCAATTTGAGAATTTGATGTTTCCCCATTCAGACAGAGCATACTTCCCGAGAGGCATTTCAAAGAGTGAAATGACTTGCCTTAAAGGGACTTGGGCATGCCTATTCAGAACATTATTCAACCAGAAGTGGATTTCCTAAAAGCATCACTAGTCGACAATGGTTCTGTCTTTACCAAAAAACATTCAACAATGTGGTGTTTCCCAAATCTATAGTTCACATTCACAGAATAGCAAACCTGTGTGCTTGAAACTACAGTTCTCGACCTGGGTCTGTAGAATAGTTCCTTCAGAATGTGGCAAATCATGGACTTCAATACAGCAAGCGTACAAATGTCAGTCTACATTTTTTAGTTTGTTGGGAGTGATGCTAGTTTCTCAAATAATATGAGCAGAATACAATTCTATTCTAGTCGAGTTATGCCTGTCATTCAGTTATGTTTTTTTTTAATTATACCTGCTTGTGTGTCTGTGTTTTGGTCCTGCTCCAGACTTTGTTTGGTGATGACACACCCAACTGTTCCTCATCAATTTCCTCCGCTGTCACCGCAGGCTTTGATCTCCCTGTTTTTTTCTCAGTAGTCTTGGGTTGGCTTGCGGCCTGTGGGAGGTTAAGTTAAATTAGATGACAGAAATTTACTTGCTTTTGTCTCCGAGCATTCATGAGAGAGAGAAAGAGTGCACTCTGTGTTCCTTCCCTGACCTGAATCCTGAGAGGAGAAGACCTGCCCTGATTAATGGCATCTACTGCTCTCCCTACGGTGGCAACTGTCCAAACTAAATTTGGCCACAGATCACCAGCGAGGTCAGCTGTAGGCAAAATAAACTCCAGGAGTGTTGGAGTGACACGAGGAGCTGCTGGCCTCACGCTGCTTGACGTGGTTTCAGGAGAGCTGAGACACGAGGGGGACATTGATGGTGTTGTTTTAGCTTTTATTCAAAGGGATCTTTAGCTACATTGTCTAGAAAGAGATGAACAGAACCACAGAGAAAAATAGAACTACAAAGAAATGGGGATTCAAATCATAATGTCCTTGCTGGTGACACTGATGCTTTCCATCTGCGCCTAATGTAGGGTGGTAAGAATTAAAAGACTAAAAAGTCACATTGCTTTGTTAGAATGATCGATCATCCATATGAACCATCATCCAAACTACATAGTCATCTAACTTTGTGTCCTAATGTCAGATGATTATACCTCTTTTTCTGCATTTTGAGAATGGATAAACAAGTACAGTATGTGCAGTAACACCTAGTGGACTTGTTCTGTCTGATTAATCATCTTGCAATACACTGTATGCACACCGTTTGCAGTTTTGCTGCATGTGGATGGTGATGGAATGTCAAAATGACAGTGGACAAATTGTTGCAGAGTAAAAATTGGTGAAGAATATTTTGGCCTCTGAATTGTAATGTTTGTAAAGGCAGTTTATTTATTTTATTTTTTTTGGTGCCGATATCCAATAGTATCAATAGGAATCTATTTGACCAAGACTTTTGCTTAAGGGCAAAGGATTTACCCATGCAGTTCTTGCATTGTGTTCAAGGATGTTTTCACACCTGCCTTATTTAGTTCGATTGAATTGCAATAGAGTTCGTTTTCCCTCTTGATGTGGTTCGTTTGGGCAGGTGTGAATGTAGCAATCGCACTCAAGTGCGCACCAAAAAAGCATACCAAGACCTCCTTGAAGAAGTGGTCTCGGTACGCTTTCAAACTAACTCTGGAGCGGTCAGTTTGTGGATAGAACATCATCCGAACTAAAACAACCAAACTGAAAAAGTACTGCACCTTTTTGGACAAATTCAGATGCCGTAGTCCAATGCACCGTCTCATATTATGCTGTGTGGCGGTAAAATATTTGTTGACAACGCTTTACCAAAGGGTGAGAGAGAAAAACATTACCTGATGGATCATTGGTAATATTTTCAGTTGTCGCAGTTTAGCAAAATTGATTCATGCCTCCTCCTGAAGTGACTTGCGATGCGCCTTTGCCATTTGCAATGCATTAAACATTGTTTTGCAGTCACAGCCCCACTTCATTCTCAAACTGTATAGTCTACTATGACCAGGGATACAATTAGCCAGCGCAATCACTCCACAGTAAAAAGTGACATTTTGTGTCTGCCATTTCGTTTACTTGTGGGAGTTCCATTGGCATTTTCCTACACTTAAATTCTGACCAATCGAAAGGCAGTTTAGGAAATACGTTCAATAACATCTGGCCAATGAGTGATGTGGATTTTGTCACATGACCAAATCAGTGTGATGTGAGAAGAACCCAAAAACAGCAGAGAAATACTACAATGTATCATTTGTTGCCCTTTGTCTGGACAAAACCAACCGAACCACAGATGTGAAAGCACCCCAAGTTCATCAATTTCCCACATTTAAAAAAAAACCTTTTGAAGCAAAATTCCACTACAGTTTCTTAGTTCATTCATGTGCATGACTCATTCCAACTACCATTCTGATTTTTTTTTTATTCAAATCACCATTTGTATGATTCATGCTTTATTCATAAAACACTTGTAAAATGCAAAGGTCAATCTAAAACTGCAGAACGGAGATGTGTTCTGCAGGTGGTCCTCTGAATTACTTACTGTGCAGAGTGGTTTCAATATCAGCGAGTAAATGACACCCTAAACACTGAAGGTATTTACCATACCTTCTCTAAATCCTCAACATTGAGCCTTCTCTATTGACCACAGATCAAACTGATGGACAGCTTCAGAAAAATGAGAAGCAATTCTAAATGCCGATCTTTTGGCCTCTGCAAAATGTGTGTATTCAACAGCCCCAAATTGGGTTGCTCGGGTGTTCATGAAGTTCAGCGGTTCAAGTTGGCAGTGATCAACTGTGAAGTGATTCCAGAGGAATTAAGGTCTCTCCACTCCAGACCTCTTGAGAGCCAATAAGCCTTTTGGCAAGGTCAGCAAAGGTTAACCTATGACACCACGGTCAAGATCCACCATCTCATTCTACTTATAGAGAAAAAGTGCCATTCTTGTCTTTCACCAGCATAATAGAGCACAGAAATCTGACATGGTGGATTTTCAGAGGCACCATTTTGAATACACATACACGTTGAAATACAAGTCTGCGCGTGATAGCAATAA
Source organism: Danio aesculapii (assembly GCF_903798145.1). Lineage (NCBI taxonomy): Eukaryota > Metazoa > Chordata > Actinopteri > Cypriniformes > Danionidae > Danio > Danio aesculapii. The sequence continues at coordinate 26,336,369 of NC_079447.1, read as the reverse complement.
ATAAGAGTGCTTTAATTAAATGGCTCTCTTCTATGGTTTTGACACTGCATAGAGCTGTGGCCCCAGGCTGAGGGCCTTCAGTAACTCTGAGTCTGTCACCACTGTGTAAATCTCCTTTTTTTTCTGGTTTGCACCATTTCGGTCCAACTCCAACGCCGCCAATAGGCCAGTCAGTCTGCTCTGAACAGAAGTGGGAGGCAGTGTAGCTGGGAAAGGGTCAGAGGAGGGTTCCCAAACCTGAGCATCTCCTTCTCTCTCCCAGACAGATAAATCTGCCGCAGCCCACAGGCTGCTCTGAATGCTCCAGCCCCAGCTCATATGGTCTCGATTAAGACTACTGGGCTGTTGTGCCAAAGCATCTCACACTCACCCTTTGTGTAGTTGGCCTGACCGTCTCTGAAGCTCTCTGCCTGGAGAGGTCCAATGGGCCCTGCAGCCCGGTCGCTGACAGAACCATTCTGAGGGCCTGGTAGTCTGGCTTTTCATTATAGCCAAGGTCTTTCACTCTGGACAGGAACTGGGCAATCTCTGTAGGGGGACAGAAAGAAAGACATTTGAATATGCAAAACCATAATTTATACAAAAAATAAAACATCAAATTTTGTCTTTCGTGTTCCAAAGAAGAAAGATGTCATCAGTTTCATAAAAGGACAGTAAATGATAACAAAATCTAATCAGAATTCTTGGTTGGACTATCCATTTAATACTCGGAAAACAATTCTTAAAAATCAAATGTTGAGCAGGACACATTTTTAGAAACACCTCATCATATATCCCGAATGTATCCTTTTTGGAAAACTACACAAGTGAGGACTACTGTGGAGGTGGATTGTGGTTGCGTATTTGCATAATTCACAGATAAACCCCAACTGTGCTGGTGTGCATGTTTTATGTTGATGTATCCTGCAGTTGACCTAGATGCTAACCGAAAGCACGCACGAATGTCCGGCCAAGTGACAACCTGCATCTGCAGACTTAATTTTCATTCCAAAGGGAACAAAAACCACATCTTCCTAACAAATGGACGGTGGCAGAAGCACAATGTGAAAGGGCTTCTCTGTTCATACGAGAACACAAATGTGTGTCTTATATGGGCACCTTCCATTCTTCACTGTAATAAATATGCTGGATGCAGTGCTATGCTGGTGCGCATTCTCTTTGTGGCAGCCCAGCTGAATGTATACCACATGCGCAGCCTTGATGCATGTTAGAGGTCTTATCTTTCTGGTCCAGCTGCAGCCAGCCTCTCAAGGTTGGGGGAATAAGGCCTCATCATAATCATAGATCACAAAGCCCCCTTTCAGAAGACGCACGTGCCCTCGCTCCCTGCGGAGGGGAAAAAGATACTGCAGGGATGCTAGAGTCCGTTGATGAAGGAGAGGCAAGGAGATTGTGCCTGTGGGGATGGCGAGGAATCTAAGTCCCTGCTCCATACCTTGTTGATCAATGCAAATGGCCTGCAAACTCACGTGCACTTACCCATGCTTGAGCTGGAGGTAGACATCTTCAGAACAGAATCTGGCAGGTTAGACATCAACCTGCAGTTAAGAGATGATGAGAGGAAAGGTTATCCAGAGGTCTTGTTGCGAGAATGCATCTGAAAACGCCTTTGCTTTCGACTTATGCAAACACACAACATATGGTTAATATTTTACTGTGAAGAACTTGTCATTCTCTCTTCTGAAGATCTGAAGATCATTTTAAAGCTGTGTACCCCTCAGCTTACATTTCTAGGCATGAGAGAAAGTCTGTAGCCTTATACACTTTTAGTAGAGTTTTAAGGCTTAACAAAGCAGCTGTGAGAGAATAATTCAGGCTGAATAAGCACAAAATGCTCTGATCAGCAGCCACTGTGCACAACGGAGTTTAAGGTCTAGACCTGTGGTGAAAAGGGGAACATACTTGGCCTTGGCCTCCTGGACCTCAGCTGGGTTTCTAAGAGAAGGGAGCCAGGGCAGAGTTCCACACTGCCAATGAAGCAAGCAGTATCCCAGCACCTCCAAGTCTCCTCGCCGGGACGCGGCTGTTGGAGAAAGCGAAGATAAGAAAAAGAAGTTAAGTGTCAGTTGAGAAGTAAGTTAAGACCCTTTGATTGAATGACCCATCCATTGGCTGCTGAAATATGCCCTTATAAAAAAAAGGCAGAGGAGGAGGGGTGATGGAGAAAAGTATTTTGTTTTCTCAGCTGGTGCCCTGGCCTGCCTAACAGGCTAACGGGGCTTTTCTAAGAGGGGCTAAGAGTTGAAAGAGTAGGTCAGTTCCTCCCACCAGCACTCCTCGCATCGCTCTCACACTCCCTCCTTCTTCGTCTGGTCTGGCGACTCGTCCAGGAACCTGATCCTGACGGCCTCTGACATGATCCAGACAGCCTGTGGCCCGGCCCGACACTCTCTCCGACAGAGAGCCAAGCAGTAAAACAAAGAAATAAATGTCTGGGCTCAAATAGTTTCCACATGTTACTGGATTCCGTGGGGTCTCCGCTGGCCTTAAGAGAAGAGCTTGGGAGTGTGTGCTTGTGCTCCCTAGACCTCCTCCATCTCCACCTCTGCCTTAGCACATTACACAACTGCCATCTAGTGTAAATGTCTTTTGTAAACGAAAAACTTCTTATAAAGCCACTTCATCTTTCATGATTATCGCATTATTATACATGTTAAAAAGATTATTTCTCTCCACTAAGCTAGGTCTCAATATAGATTCACTTTTGCATTTGCTTATTTATCATTGCATATCTTACTCTAAAATTAAAAGTGGATGGTATTTCAGATTCCCAAAGCAATTTTTTTAACTAATAAAAATAATACTATGTTTTTGATTCATAAAAAATGGGCTGAGATAAAAAAAAATTCAGGAATTTCTCATGAATCAAACCACTAACTATACTATACATTAGGGTTGTCACAATACTGGAATTCGATACCAGTGGGTACTGAGATTTTAAAAAACGTCCATTTCCCGCGAACATTAGAGTGCTGTGGAGCACGTTCTTAAACAGCACTGATTTACCATTGTGTTCAAGTGCTCAACAGAAATGACTGTGATTGGTTGTGAAGGTCATCAGTTCACCAAACTCACCCCTGTTTACTGAGTGTAACCCAAGCGGTAACATCCCGATCTCCCTCGTGAAGCCAATACCGAAGGAACTGAACTGCAATTCATCGACTCGCCATTGGGGGCTAGCTTCAGGAAGTCCAGGGGCCTCATGTATGAAGACTTGCGTTGAATTCATACTAAAACATTGCGTACGGACAAAGCTGTAAATGTGCGTACGCAGCAAAAAATTCAGATGTATGAAACACTGCGTACGCTGTATCCCACGCATATTCTCTTTGTACATCTGAATTAACGTGAAACTGAGTGCACGTGCACGAGCGCAAAACCCCTCCCTGCCTCCTCCCCCTAATAAATATGGTAATGACTCTACTTTGGCAAAACCAAATGAAAACCAATGGCAAAAGCAAGCAAAAAGAGAAACTTTGAACAGAATGTGAATTGGAGGTGCTCCTTTCGGTGGTAGACTGGAGATAAACAATGTTATTTGCAAGGTTGTCCTCCACAATTAATAACAAAAGAAAAAAATACAGTGGGAGAGTTTAGCTGACACAGTTAACGCAGTGGGGTCTGAACATCGCACTGTGAAGGAATTAAAAAAGAAATAGTGCGATGTAAAGGTGTAAAATTTTGTAGTGTCCCGTTTGATTGACAGAGATAAAACAACTAAAGAGAGCAGAGCAGCGTAGCCCGTAAAGCGCATGGCAGCATGTTCTGACACTATCAATCATGAACTCGGTTCGAATCCAGCGTCTGATGAAATCGATCTTTTTTTCCCCAATACATATCAGATTTTGCCTACTCTTCATCACAAGGAAGACAAGTAGGAATCATTAATAAGTGTGTGTATTGTGTTAAGCGCATTTGAGCATCACATATTGTTTGCACATTTATTCAATGGAAAGGTTTCCGATATACAAATGCAAATTCATCTTCAGATGGCGCCTTTATCGTGCAGTTGTGCAGTCGATCGCTCAGATTACTTTTGGAAAACCGGCCATCACTGCAAATTGCGCTTTAATGTTTGGCTGGTAAACTGTGTGGTATGGAAACCTTATGATCCCGTCCTATAGAGCTGCCATTGCACGGCTCAAAGATACTTTGTAGTGTGCAATTTAACACAATTGCCTCTAGGAGTCGCTAATGGAAATAAAACAAACACACACAAGAAATGCGCGTCCGCTAGACATGAAGTTGGCGTGGACCAACGCACATTCTCATGTTCATTTCATCGTTAGTAAATCCAAATGTGAGCGTGAAATCTGCCGTACGCAAAGTTTTTGTGAGAATGCAGCGTTAATACATGAGGTCCCAGATGTTCTCTGACTGCAATGCAAAATTTTCCTTTTTTACAGCTGATAAAAACGTTTACAGCCTGGTACAAAAGATGGTTTTGGTGCATATAGCTAATATTACTGCTAATTTAAGTGTGTGTGTGTGTGTGTGTGTGGGGGGGGGGGGGGGGGTACAGATAACTCATCTGTTTCGTTTTTATTAAGTTATATAGAGTATAGACTGACATCTAGGTCTCGCTGGTCACCGTTATTTCACCTCAGCTGATTCCAGCTGATTGCCGCTGAACTTGGCATATACATCGTATTTTTGTTTTGTTTTCTATCGCTTTATTCAGTCTATTGCCTTTTGGAATTATTTCCTACAATTATCAGATAATATGGTATGCTGTGTGCACTTAACTGTGCTCACAAACCATTCAAGTGGCATCCATTTCCCAGGTGAGTGAAATTATTATTATTATGTTTTCCTCTTGTAGAAAAACGTCATAAGAACATTTCTTAGTGGCTCAAAGTATTACAACATTGTTTTTTAAAAGACTAAACAATTTATTGATATACTGTAGTACACAGCCAAGCACAAGTGGTCAAAACACAAATGAGTTGCAGGTAATGAAGTATTAAGTGTTTCTCCCAATGAAAAGCCCGTCTAAGCAAAGTGCTAGAAGGCATCTGCAGCTCCGCTCAAGCTCTGCTTCTTTGCCCTTATTAAGTCACCCCTGGTCGGTTCGATGATGCACTAACAAAATGGCGATGGTTGGCCACGCCTACTTGTAGCTTCATTTGCGCTCTTCAGAAACCTATAGGTGACGTCACGGATACTGCGTCCATATCTTTTACAGTCTATGGTGTAATCACAGATACAGGGACACTAGAGCATTTCAAAGTCATGTTGATCAACTGTTGCATCGCGGCTTTAAAATGCTCCAGTGTCCCTGTATCTGTGGTTACACGCAGTAAACAGTGGTGAGTTCGGTGAACCGATGACCTTCACAGCCAATCACAGTCATTTCTGTAGGCAAATCAGCAGTGTTTAAGAACGTGGTCCACAGCACTCAAATTTTTGCGGGAAATGGACATTTTTTAAATTTCAGTACCGACTGGTAATGGATTCCAGTATCAAGACAACCCTACTATACATGTTCACCAGTCCACAAACATCTGTTTATAAGGCGGACTACACAAGTCACGTTACATTATGTTATGGTGTGCAACACAACATCACTCAGTCCAGCTTCTCATTAGGCATTATTTAAATTGTCTAGTAGTTGTAAACAACATAAATTTAAATAATCCATCCAATTGTACTTAACATCAAAAGGAGAAGAAATGAATACTTTTGGATTTAATTTAAGGGGTCTTTGTATAGTTATTGAATAAGCTCAACAGAGCTCAATTCAGTGTTCCATAAGCTCAATGGGAATCTATCCCTGTCCAGTTTTAACAACACTGCTCTAGAATTACTACAAAGGCATCTGCTTGAACAAGGAGTGTTAAATGGCCTCACTTCAACCAACTGATTAGTCTAGGCAGATAGACAGCAGCAGATATGAAATATTCATTTCAGATCCAAGCTATTAAACTAAAATACATTTTGGGTCAGACTGACCAATTATAGGTTGACTTTAAACTAAGAACCCTCAATGAATTATGTTCGCCCGTATATTTAAATCTGAATGGGAGGGCTTTGTCAGTTTCTCTCATATATGGGAGTTAACCTCCCTTTAAGCTTTTACCTTCATGAAAAGCTCCAACTTCATCAATAAGGATAAATTAAGGCACATCATTTGTTCGTGCCTAGAGAGTGTATTAACTCAATACTGTAACTGCAGTCCATCTCCTGAGAAATTACCTATTGACTGCATTCATCAAAAGGGAAAATCTCTGCCTAAATCCATGACCATCATTGATCCTGCCATGCCCATTACGGAGTCAGCCTCCCTGCCCGCTAGCCAGCAACACCATTAGGCCACGTCTATAGGTTTTCTTTATTTTTCTTCAACCTTGACCAAACTAATTTAGCAAACACACAATTTAATAGAAAGATTTTAACATCCCTCACTGGTGACCTTGAGAAAATGCCTCTTAAGTGCCACATAAAAGGTAACTCTGACTAAAGACCAAAGAGCACAAGATAAGACGTGCTCTGTAAACATTTAGTACTACTCTGTAATAGGGAGTCGAAGGGGTGGGCTGCCTGGCCTAGTCCTGACACCGATTCACTTAGAAAAAAGGCCCATCCAAAAGAATGATGCATTCAAGCCTGAGAACAACACCTTCCATCAGATAGAAGCTGTTGTTCATAATTACGGCCTATTGTTATTGTGATTATCCAAAGCGCCATGTCAAACTCTTGAACCTCTCCTCCTGAATTTCAGCCGGCTCACTTCAACCCTACAGGTGATAATTAGGCCTTTAGCACGGGGTTCAGCGGGACACGAAGTGCCCGTCTTTGCACTCCTCACCATGGTAACAAATCAACAGCTACACGGGGTGCCAGAGGCCAAAAGAAAAGAAACACTGCAATCTACATTCATCTACAGGGCAGACGATGCTAATGACCAGCACAACAGCTGTCTGCATCCTCTGTCAGGGCAGTCGGTGTGGTGATGTCGACTCGTTCTGCAGCAGAGAGTTTGATAGTGATGCAAACAATCTTTGTCAAATTTATGGCCTCGCTGCATTGAGTTTAGGTTTGGGAGTGGATCGGGACCAGGACAATGAACTCCAGAGTCAGTGGGTAGGTGTTTTTATAAACTCTCAAATGTTATATCACTTGCCATATGCAGTGTGATTTACACAGTACAACTGGCCATACATTTAAAGAGCAGTAAGACAGAATCAGGACCATATGTAGAATCCTGTACATGAGAAGTTAACAAATTGTTTCAGGTAAGAACATGGTCTTGTCTGAAAGCCTCCAGACCTTAGTCTGAACCTTAGCATGATTTACTTTCTGATGTATCAAAAAATGTGTTTTACTGAGCCCAAGCTATGAATTTACTGAGAGTCATGTATTTTTTTCCCTTTTATATCACTAACCGAAATAATAGATGTGTGACTGTGTAAACATACATATATACTCACATTTTCTTTATTTAAATGCATTACCATCATACAGATAAATAAAAATATAGAAGCATGTTTTTTTTTTTCAATCTACATTAAAAAATGATTTAATTATTTAATGCCTGGATCCACAAATTTATTGCTTAAAAAGGAGGTGTCCTTGCAAAAACATTAAGGTAGAATTATATTTTGATGCGTGCTACTCTATTCGAAGTAGGAAACTTATTATCAAGTTCAATAAATATATATTTAGAATATTATCATGTCATTTAAGCTAATTTTGACATTGCAAAACTAATTTAAAAATATAAAATTAAAATATCTTTATTTCAAATAATTTAAAGATAATACATTATTCAATTATTTAATATCAAAATTAAACTAGCTATTATCATAAAAATAAACTTTGTAAATTATTACTTTTTTCTGCTGACTGGGCATCTTGTTTATTTTCCATATGCTTACAAAATGAACGGCAACAGAAACATGGCTATTAGCAAGCTTTACCATTGTGTATTCAGTATTGAACTCCTGTAATATCCTATGGCCAACGCAGGCAGAGATATTGGCGTTGAGTCCCAGTTCAACAAAACATCAAAGCTTTAATTAATAGTAAATGCATACAAGATGCAGGTTATGACTTTGACTAATTAGGGATTTCTTGAATTAAGTCTGCCCAAGTAAGCATGGCTAGAACAATCAATATCCAATAAAAAGGACTGTACACAATTTACAAGTTAATGTGTTTCCAATAGCATGACCCGGAGTTAAGGACATGATACTGACAAGTCCCAGCAACATAAACAGTACTCTATTATAAGCTGAGTATTTTAGCTAGTGAATTCATGCTTGTGAATTTCATCATTTGAACTAAATTTAAACTAGAGCTGCACAATATATCATTTTAGCATCAATATCGCATTGTGTGTATACGCAATAGTCACATCGCAGGATCTACAATGTTGAATTGGGATTATAGTTGACCAGGAGCCACAGTTCAGAACATGGAACCATTGGAGATGTTCACCATAATGGAGCAAATGCTTTTCATTTACATGTTTTTTAAGGCTTGTGACTGTATGAGCATATCAAGAGAGTTTAATCCATTCAGGCACAAGGAAATGTACAATTTGAAACTTTAATAAAAGATAATTAATCAGTTATTCATACAATGAAGATGCCATGTAGTGCTATCTTACATTTGATTATTCTACTTTTGTACCTGAATTCTTACCAAATAGAGCTATTTATGTCATCTGGTGAAATTGTACACATATCACAAATATATTTTGCAGAATGCCCCATTTGACTTGCAAATACTTCAAATTCTAGAAATAAAATAGGTTGCAAACACCAATTCATGTTGACTTTAAGTGAGAAAAGCAAGACATTCACGTTAGATAGCATACATTTCTCTCACTGTGATATGTCAGGAAAATAAAAAGATAAAATAAACGACAGATTTCACATTACCTACTCCTTTGTGAGCGTCAATGCTTGTATACTCAATAGTGCCATTGTGTCCTTTCTTGGGGTTCTCTTTGTACTCTTTATGCTCGCCATTAGGACAGTATCTGTATGAGAGACCATAGTCAGCCAAGTACACCTGCAGGAGATAAAGTCGGGATAAATCATCACAATGACATTTTCCTTCAAACTGAATCTATTCTACAATACTATATATGGTACATTAGTGCAAAGCACAAGCAAACTGGGGTCAGTTTTAAAGTTGTGACAGCAGACTGAAAAGTTAATTGATTATACTTAAGAGTGAAGCTCTGAATGTCATTGATGCTGGCTGGCCGTCTTAACACATGATCAATGAAAGTGATAAAAAACTCTTTTGAAAACATGCAGCAACTAAATAGTTAATATGTACTTAAAACAATAACCAATCATTTAAGATGTCCCTACTGATTGTGGTTATGATGAGCATTTAGGCTCACCTTGTTAGGATCTCTGTATCCCAATAAGAGATTGGCAGCCTTAATATCAGCATGGACATATTCATTGTCGTGAATATATTCCAGCACATCCAGCTGTTGGGGGCAAAGTGGCAGAGTGGAAGGTTAACATGAATAATTTAGTAATCCCATAATGACCTGCTGTAATGACTACAGGCAGATGAGATGGATGCAAGATAGCCGGACACTAAGCAAATGCAACTAAGGTATACAAATGAGGTAAATAATGTTTATGTGTTCACGCTAACGTGTGTGCTAAATCAAACCCCCTAAATACACTGAAGTCATTTTAAAACATTAATTGTTATGTTATAGTGTGTTCATAAATTATAGTGAGGTTGTTACTTACTGCTTTTGTTAACCGCAATAAAGCTGAAATGAAAATAAATGAAACATAATAGACTTGAAGCTGAAAAGGAATATACTGTATGTACATTTGAGAAAGCTTTTATGTTAGCAACACCAGTAGACATTAAGTGAACAACAGACATAAACAAGTTCATGATTAAGATGTAACTAAAATGCCCCAATAAACCTAATTAGAATCATTATCAAATGATTTGTTCAATACAAACTTACAAAGAAAGTGACTGTCTATATGAACGGATAATTAAATCACTGGCTCAAATGATTTACTGAAAAACAGATTAAGAAAAAAAAATTATAAAATTGGTGATATTACAAATGATATATTTTTTTTATAACTTAACTTACAACAACACTGTAACTGCACTATTGAGGCTATATTACACAATGAATGCTTTTAGACTCTCTGTATAAATCTGGTTATGCACGACACTGACTTTACAGTAGAGAATACCTCAATTTCTTAAACATTAAGCATTTATGTCATGTGTCATAGAACAGGAGAGAGCTCTCAGGACCACAAAATAAGGTTACATCATTTTGATTTCCCCAGTCCTTCAGATAAAAATATGTTTACAAGCTTTCATAGACAATCTAGGAAGTCAGATAACCTCTAATATTTTGTGCAATAATTGTAAGTCTAATATCTAAGCTGTTCAACCATTGACAATAACAATGTGAAAAATACATAAAAATAAACAAATTAAGTTGTTTTTAAAATAATAATAATAAAGAAAAAATAAAAATGACAAGCCTGTGACAAAAAAAAATATATTGTATACGTTCAAATGAAAAATATAAAACTAAATCAAATTAAACAAATTAATGAATTCTAAATGTGTACATAAATAATATTAAATATCAAGCGGCTTTAAACATCAACTTCATGATGTAAAATGTTTATCACTCTCACCATGAGTACACCCAATTGTAGCACGCTGGACTTCCTCAGTTGTCCACCATTCTCTATTAACACTTTTGCAGATCTGTACCCAGCCGATCCATTACCATAAACCTGTACCTACACCCGGAAAAAAATATCATAATGGACTTAATTATATGCAATAACTACAGTGAAGTTCAAGAATACAGACAAAAATATGCATGTACTCTATTTATTGCAGTTAATGTCAAATGGATTGGTGATACTATGTGATTGGGTACAGTAAGCGTCTCGACAAGCAACAATTTTAAACTCTTATCAGAGAGCTAAAATATAAAGCAGAATGTGTCAGACACCAGTCAAATTGTTTGGCAGATTTTAATCGTTTACAGTTGCTGAGCAACATCGCATCTCTATGCTTTAATATACAACTTATGTGGAAATATATTTTTTGTAATTATTTTTATGTTGTCACACAAATCGAAATTACTTTCAGAACTATTCATCTATTCATTCGTTTTCTTTTCAGTCTAGTCCCTTTATTAATCTGGGGAATTCCTCCACAGCGGAATGAACCGCCAATTTTTCCAGCATATGTTTTACGCAGTGAATGCCCTTCAGCTGCAACCCATCCATACACTCATTTATACACATACACTACGGACAATTTTATCTTACCCAATTCACCTATAGCGCATGTCTTGGACTTGTGGGGAAAACCAGAGCACCCAGAGAAAACCCACGCGAACACGGGGAGAACATGCAAACTCCACACAGAAACGCCAACTCACCCAGCCGAGGCTCGACCAGCGACCTTTTTGCTGTGAGGCGATTGTGCTACCCACTGCGCCAACGTGCAGCCTCACTTTCAGAACTATTTGTTTTATATCTACTTTACTATTCTCAAACAGCTTTGCACTGATCCCAAACACAGATTACGTACTGTATGCATGCTTATATATTATGTGTTCATCATGGTTGAAAAAAATACATATCATTATTAATAATAATAAATAATGCAAATAATAAAATAAGACAAGCTCATACCTTGTTCCATTACTTTCAGTCAGTCCAGAACCCCAGTAAGTTGGGATACCCAAAAAAACCCAGCCGTTTTGATTTCATCCATTTGCTCACTGAGTTCAGAATTTTAAAAAATATATATGTCTTAGCAAAACATTTATGCATATGCACATATTTATAAACACATAAAGTGATATACAATAAGCACATTTCACGCACATTTCCTAGAGCCTAGCTAGAAAGAAATCTGTCTTGACTGGCTGTGCACCAGACTGACAGGTGGTCAGGGGCCCTTTGGAGAAACCAGCATCATTATCAGCAATTTGGTCACTCTCTCTGAATTAGGAGCTCAACAAGCTGGGATTGCACTAACGACCACAGAGGTGCATGTTTGCTTTGGTTTATTAATTCGCCTAGCCAGGCTAATTTACATCTATAGCCACTTCATCAGTGACATGCACTCCATGTTTGAGAACTCTCAGATGAAGATGAGGGGTCTTCAGCATTTTCCATTCAACACTACTCCAAAGGCTGCATCTGCTTCTACCTCTTTGGCAATAATAAAATCAGCGTTTATGGATTTTTTTTCCTTACATAACAACAGAAATTCCATTACAGAATATTGACAGGATTTAAATTTAAAAGGATCAAAATATCTTACTAGTTTCTGGCTTTGCTGCGCGTTGGTAAAATTTGAGTTCTGAGAATAAAGGTCCATTTTCATGATATTTCCTGGAAAATGGACATACAGTATAAATCAGTAGGTGTGGAGACTTTAAGTCTATTTATAGTGTTATAATGAACATTTCATAAACTGATTAAAATATTTCTTACCACTTTGATCACAAATCGGCATCATCTCGAACAGGGGCATTCACATCCCGAGAGGCTGTAAACATTAACAAATATGTAAAAAATTTGAGCTATCCAATGCTTATGTATAGAGTTAAGATACATAAACAGTCCTAGTTTCATCACAGGCCCATAGCCAGGAGCGGGGTTGGTTAGAAAGGTCCACTCCTCACCAACAAAAGTTCAGAGATGTCCCTTATTGAGCATTTTTCCCCTATTTTGACTGCTTTGCCATAATAAATTGTAAAAGAAAATACCTACAGTGCGTAAATAAACCCATTGAAGAACCAAGCGGAATCCTGTGTTGACATCCCAAATTCTGACTGAGGAAAAGTTGAATGTGCTGGCCAGTTTGTTTTTTGCTTATAATGACAATAGGCTACTTTTTATTTAAAACTTTAACAGATTCCTATTTTTCCTAATGATATGTGTTGTGATATATTTGTTTTTTGTTTTTTTAAGCATTGTTTTCACATTTCGAATGAATCTTAGGAAATGTTTTGGTACTTTAAAAATTGTGGTCATGGTAATCATCCGACAAGCTAATCCAGCAAAATAAGTGCTTAAAATGTCACTAAAAATACAGTGTTTAAACCTCACTTAAATAGAAAATGAGCAGAAGTAACTGCAATAAAAGTTCCACTTTTTGAGAGAGAGAAAAAAAAAACCCTTTCACCCAGCTGGCTAGGGTTTTAGACTAACCAAGGATTAGGCCATAGTTCAATGGGGACCTTTAAGTTCTAGCTTTATTTTTGACAAACCCATTACTGTGTCCATCTTGAGCCAAACAAAGGCACTGATATTTTAAGATCAGTCAGCAAGTTTCTTTAGTTGGAATAAGATCTTTAAACATAGTGTTCTTTAAACTTAACAAATGATGTGCCCTGAATTATTCTGTCAACACGTGAAATGAAACTGAAATTATAACATATTCATGCAGAACAGAGTCATACCCAAATAAATCAGCCCGAAGCCTCCTTTTCCAATCATTTTCCCGATGCGCCAGTTCTTCTTTTCTGAATCTGTTAGAATGCATCCATCTGGAAGTGGACGAGGTAGTGTGTATTTCTTTGGAGGCATTATGTTAAAATGTCATGTAAAACGTTTCAGAACGACTAACATAAAGTTGATTAACTAAAGTAAAATCATTAGTCTTATTCAACTTCTGTTTCACAAAAAACACCTAAAATTGCAATAGCGCGTTCTTATGTTAGTATGTTAGTACTCAATAAAAAACAAAATATGATACAGCAGCCGAATTTCTATTTAAAATCAACAGTTTCAGTTCTGCAGTTGACTCAAGACTGCAACTTCCTGAATATGATTGACAGTCCCGCGAAATCTAAAGCAACGAATAGAAAACAGGAATGCGTACGTCCTTCATATTCAACTACCAATAAAAAACGTAGAGAGGCGGGACAACACAGTACACGTGCTTTATCACAGGATGGCACAGATGCCGTTCAAAACAGAAAGAGAAGATCCACTCGTTTACATGGATCGGTTCATTCGAACAGTCTGCCTCAGTTTGTTGATTCAGCTAATTCAAACAAAGTCATGTATAATTTACAATGCCATTATAATTTTCATTTACCGTGGACAAAACTTTATTCACATGTTTAGATTTGTGTGGTTCTGATGCACATTTAAAATAAAACACTGTTAAACAAAATCTCACGTGTGTTAAAAACAAGCATGGCGTAAACATAGACCTTTGTGTATGTTCATATTTGTCTAAATTTGCTATTAAACTAACTTTTCTAGTGTTTGTTTGTTGTACACATTTCGTTTTAGTGAGTCAGTGAATTCGCATCAAACGAGTCATTCAGTTCAATTCCTCAACGGACCTTTCAGTGTGATTCATGAACAAGCCCAGGCATGTTTTATGAACAGGTTTAATAAATTAGGCTAGATGATAATCGGACTCAAATATTTTTTTTATAAATCTTTTCTGTATTCTTTTTCAACAATTTGAGGTAAGATCAGTTAAATATTTGAAGAGCTTTACTCGTTTTTAAATAAGCATAAAATTATCTATGTTGATCCATAAAACGTTCCTATATGTCACATTAAGCTCAAAATCACTGGGATACGATCATATTTTGGGCTCTGTGTGGGCACATCTCCTTGGAACTCTTGTAGTCCAGAGTGCTATGACACCAATCTTGAGGGGCCGTGGCACCATTTTCCATAAATGCCCCTTGTAATGAAGATGGCATAATTGTCGCAATTAGAGAGAGCAGCTTAGGCTGGCCCTGCAATGACCCACCTCAGCCCAGGTCCATATGGTCTGAAATAGATATAATGAGCCTCTTAATGTGCTATCTATGCGCAATATGGACTGTAAATGGACAGGCTGTAATTTTCACCAAGGCCACCAAGAAGTGCAGATAAGACCTTGCGAAACAGTCTTGACTGCCACATTTCTTTAGTTTTTCTTGTTTTTTTCCTACACATTCTTAACTTTGGACACACATCATACGTGTTCCTGGTCTTTAAAATCATGATAGAGATTAAAGTGTGAAATGACCAATGTACAGTTTTTTTACATTAAATGTTTAGCACAATAAAAAAATATATTTTTTTAAAAAGTGCTATGGCATATATCCTTGCTATACATATACACTGACCAGCCACTTATTTGGGTACACTTGTCCAACTGCTCGTTAACGCAAAATTTTAATCAGACAATCAGATGGCAGCAACTCAATGCATTTAGGCATGTAGACATTGTCAAGATGATTTTCTGCAGTTCAAACCGAGCTTCAGAATGGGAAGAAAGGTGATTTAATTGCCTTTGAACGTGGCATGATTGTTGGTGCCAGGCGGGCCGGTCTGAGTATTTCAGAAACTGCTGATCTATAGGGATTTTCACACACAACCATCTTTGTTCAGCTCAGACTTGTTTCTTGAACATGACAATGAGTTCATTGTATTCAAATGGCCTCCACAGTCACCAGACTCAATCCGATAGAGCACCTTTGGGATGTGGTGAAACAGGAGATTCACATCATGGATGTGCAGTACTTGTGCAGATGACACATTTGCAGCAACTGTGTGATGCTATCATGTCAATATGGAGCAAAATCTCTTAGGAATTTTTCCAGAACCTTGTTCAATCCATGCCACGAAGAATTAAGACGGTTCTGAAGGCAAAAGCGGTCCGACTCAGTACTAGTAAGGTGTACCTAATAAACTGGCCGGTGTATGTTAGATAAAGCCATGGTATTTAAACTACCCCTTTTTAAAGCTTTTTTTAAATCAATATTGTTTCTGTATAGGCGACATGATGGCTTAGTGTTTAGCACTGTCGACTCACAACAAGAAACTTGCTGGTTCAAATCCCAGCTGGGTCAGTTGCCATTTCTGAGTGGAGAAATGCAACACGTTCCTCTTTGTGTTGGTGTGAGTTTCCTTCGGGTGCTCGGTTTTCCTCCAAAGACATGCGCATAAGGTGGCAATTCATTCCGCTGTGGTGACCTCTGATGAATAAAGGGACTAGGCTGAAGAAAAATGAATGTTTCTGTGTAAACAAGATTTTTTTTTGTGGTGTAAAATCGTGGCATAATGTGCTAGCATATCACATGTTTAGGTTCGCACAAAACCTGATCTAATAATTCAAAATTGCAAACAAAAGAATGAACTAATTAATTGCATATATATCATTTGCTGTCCTTTTATTTTACTGAATAACAATGGGGGGGAAGACTTGTATTTTGTAAATATAAAAAGGTAAATGTCCTTCCTAGGTCAAAGTTCAAGAAGAAACAAAGCTGCACAAGGTAAGTTTAGAAACACATTGAGATATTGCTTGTTTGATGGTACACTGACTGCATTGTTTGAATTTGAAACATGATTGTAAAAGACTATCATAACTGCTTGAGCTCATATTGGAAAATGTGTTTTTATGAGAACAGTTATTGAGTGCTTTCATACTTTTTGCATTAACACTGTTTTATTATAACACAGCAACAGCTTTGCCTGATCCGACTAATGCAGATCTATGTGACTGCATTATGTTTTTGTGTACGTGTGAGAGAGATTGTGTTGGCTTTGACCTTATTGGGTCAGCTAGCAGTAATACAGTGTGAAAGAAAAACATCACTGCCAAACAGAATATGCCAAACAGATGAAGAAAATGCATTTTAAATGTCATGACTTAACCCTACACAATAAAAAAGTTATGTATTTATGAATGCATTTATAGATGCATATGTAAAAGGACATAATGACCTGACCTATCACAGATCATTACACTGACATATGTGGCTGGCAAGAAGCAGGGCTGTCAAGGTGTATCGTGCTGGCTGTGTTGGGGCTTTCAGCGCATGTTTAGTATTCACCATGTGTGCGCTTCTTTATTAGCTTGTAGAGGGGAGAAAATGGTGAGGATGCTGAAAATTTCTCTCTTATTCCCAGTATGGGTCTTATTCATCGGTTCCATTATCAAGTGTTCATCAGCACTCTAAAAGTAGCCGATTTAATATTGTCTGCATTACGCGTCGACTTATCATATTGTATCCCCGAGGCATTGCCTGCGAAATTATACATTCCTCTGAGTCAAAGTATGCCTTAAACGCAAGATTATTTCACTCTGCACATTTCTGAACTGATTGTACAAGTTATTATACAAGAGCAGCACATTAGCAGTCCATACAAGCAAACAGCCTCTCTACACCATGTTCCAATTACAAACTGTTTTGCTCCGAGTATTTTCTTTCTCTTTAGTGCATTATCGAGGCCTTTAAAACTAGTTATGGTTGCAAGATGTATTGCTATTTCAAATACAAGTAATATGAATCTAATGACCAGTAATGAGAGACTGGTTTGCTATTAGGGGAGAGGCCGGAGACTTGCTAATAAAGCACGCGGACCGCTTCGGGGAACTTGCACTGACCAAGATGTACATTAGGGCCTTAATGTCTCTAAAGCCTGGGGCTAAATTGAAATGTAAAACCCCAAACCAAACATCATTTAGGACTATATATCTCTTCATGATGTGCCACTATTTGTGCATATTGGTGCTGGTTATGATGCAATTTTTTTCCCTCTTTTAGAGATGTGCATTCTACTTCATGGTGGTCTTCATTACGTTCTTGCCCTAGATAAACAAATAATAAAAAGAGTGGAGCAAAAATCGGAGAATATTGCGTTGCGACAATTTAGCCAGAGACCAAGTCATTTGAATCAATAGTAGAGCAAGACCTTTTGTGGATATTTTAATTTATTGAATGTTGACTTGTTTCAGTCTGAGTGCTCCGGATCTTTAGTGAACACTATGTAAGGAAATGTATCTTTGTTGGAATATTTGCCTTTAAAGATGTGCCCTTGGGTGGCAAACATTAACATCTTCATAATATTTCCATTGCTTTTCAACTGGTCACGTCCTTCAGACGAGCAGCCAGACCATAATTCAGACATTTAATTGATATCATTGAGCGTGCATGATAATGAAATAATAACTTTATTTGAGCTGTACAAATGCTCCGCTGTAATCGTTTAATACAATTTAAGTGTAAGTATATGTGCCATGGAGTGCAGTAACTTGATGAATAATCATTGTGAAAAGCTCTTTTACAAATAAACTTGAATTGAATAAACATTCAGTACCATTCAAACACTTGTACAGTGTCGATAATTAAATTAATAGTGTCAGTAATTAAATTAAAACTCATATTTGGCAATAATTCATTCGTTTTCTTTTCAGATTAGTCCCTTTATTAATTGGGGGTCGCCACAGCATATTTTACACAGCGGATGCCCTTCCAGCTGCAACCCATTACTGGGAAACACCCATACACTCTCATTCATGTTTTTGGACTTGTTGGGGAAACTGGAGCACCCAGGGAGAACATGCAAACTCCACACAGAAATGCCAACTGACTCAGCCGAGGCTTGAACCAGTGACCTTCTTGCTGTGAGGCGACAGAGTGTCCCACTGCGCCCACCACGTCGTCCCGATTTGCCAATAATACATTCCGTTATTCAAAGAGAGAGTAAGTAAATGCATACATAAGGAAATTAATTATATTAATATATGCTAAATTTCCAATATTTTTATTCTCTTTATCATAAGCAGCACGACTATATTCAAAAACATTTTTTAATACCAAATCAGCATTTAAAGATGATTTTTTAAGGATCATGTGAGACTAAAAGCCATAATGGCAGCAGAAAATTTAGTTTAGTTCCATTTTATTTTACAGCTAAGCTTAAGTTATTGTAAAGAAGTTATTATTGTAATGCATTATTGTAAATTGCAGTAATGTTAGGCCTTGGCAATTTGGCTTAAAATCAATATCTCAATTAATTGTACATTTTAACTCAATTATGATTAATGAATGATTATTATATTTATTTTATTTGTTGCCCTCATAGTTTACTGACAGGTGTTGTACAGAGACAACAGTGAGAGATTTGAATGAAGGGTGCATTACTTGATTTTAAAACACTATATCTATGATTATTTATTGAACATTAACATTGAACAACTGAAATTAAAACACACATCGCCTAAAACCAACAGTCACTTTTTTTCGTATGAAAAAGGGAAAATAAATAACTTGCACTTTTGAAAACAAAATAAATTATTTTCAGTGTTTTTTATATTAAAAGTAGAAAATAAGCAGCATCTCTTCTAAATAAAATAACTCTTGCATATCCTGTAAATAATATTTTATGCATTTCCTGCATCTTCTGTAAACAAATAATTTAATGTTAATAATCATTTTAATGTAATGGAAAATATGCCATTTTAAGACATCTCAGCACAGCTTCCAATCATCGTCGGTGTAGTGCAAAGTAAGGCTCAAGAATGGGTCCTTCGTTCTACTTGATCAGAGATCAGATGTGGCTGCAAAGTGTAGCTAACAGAGTGAAGAAGAAATCGACCTGGAAAAATTGGATTGATTATAAGTTCTGAATGTCGATTTATATTACTTTTCAATTGATTGCCTAGCCCTAAGTAATGTCACAATATTTGTTTTAAAAAATTGTTTTTTTTATTTTTGTATCAATGAACCCACCTTAGGTTTAAGTAGTTTAAGAAGTCAAGTAAAGTATAGTTAAAAAAATACATTTGTCACAAATTATGTATACTGTACTCACATTAAGTACTTTGTCATACACTCTCAGAAATAAAGGTACACGAGCTGTCATTGGGGTGTTACCTTTTCAAAAGGTACAAATTTGTTCCTAAAAGGTCCATATTAATACTTCAAGGGTACATATGTACCTAAAATGTACAAAAGTGTCCCTTTTAAAATTTGTAGGTACTAATATATCCTTTTGAGGTACCAATATGGACCCTTCAGGTACAAATGTGTACCTTTTGAAAAGGTACCACCCCAGTGACAGCTCTCGTATCTTTATTTCTGAGAGTGTAGACTGTATAGATTTGAGAAGAATTAAGTTATAAAAATAAAGGTTTGTTATTGGTATTGATGATTCTAGGAAGAAATTTTAACATTCATATATAAACTTATACACAAAAGGGTCTTTAAAATGTTTATAAGAAAATATATTTTTAAGATTATAATGTAAATAATTTGAATAATAATAATAATTATTATTATTATTACTATAATTATAATATAATAATAATATCCTTTTAAAGAACCAAAATTGTTCTTTTTATTTTAATGGTTTAATGTCAAGTTTTTGTACTTTCGAGAGCTTTAGCTTGCTTAGTCCCTTTGACGTTTATTGTCTAACTCTGCTTTTTGTAGCGTAAAAACAGTAATCTTGCTGTGAGATATGTACAATTATGCATAAGTATGCAGATTTGTGTGATATTAATCATGAAATGATTATATTAATGATCATGTGAAATGGTACACTGAACAAAATATATATATACAGTATATACTGTAATTGTAATTGTTAGACTGTTTATGGAGAGAGATCACCTGATATGCAGTATACTTTTTTCATATTACATCACAGAAAAATAACATGTCAGCAGTTTAAATGACCTGTACTGGTACCTTGTTTATCACAGCTGTCTCATGACGTGGCATTTTACAAGAAACCACTGTGGACTTAAAACTGCAAAGAGGAGAGTGAGAAATACACTCTTTCCTCCAGCAGTTACATGCCAGATCTGTCCTCTGTATAGCAAGCATGCAGTGAGGCCTGGCTGTGAGCTGTAGTTCCTGTATCAAGGGTTAATTTAGCTGTCTGCTGTTCTGCCTCTGGATGTGTGTGGTGAGACACCAAGAAGACCCTTTAGCTTTGTGTCAACCTGCTGTCCACATGGCCAGACTCTGCCTCTGTGCAACTCATCGATCTTAGGGTCAGGTACAGAGAGAAAGAGGAGGGGGAGGACGACAGAGTTAGACACCGGGGAGTTGTGTTTGAAACCATGTGTGTGTGTGTGAGAGTACACACATGTTCTGTGCTGCTTTGACATGGTCTCCCCAGACATGTGGACTCCTCTTTGCCCTGCAGGACAACCAATTAGAACCACACAGTGCTGGAGGTGAAGGAAAGCAGCAGCAATGCCTTTACTGACTTTCTGATAACCTTTCATCAACTTCGGTGCGTGTAATGTGTTGAATGAGGGTGTACGTGTACTTCTGCACCTTTTAATTAAATTATTTCCATAATTTTTTGACTTAAATAAAAAAAGTAATATAAATATTTTACTTCATACTATTCACACTTTTGATGCTTTAAACAAATTTCAAATTATATCTTTAATTGTATTGTTTCTATAATTATGGTTTAATAGAAATTTGTCTTTGGTTGAAGTATTGATGTCTATTGTTATGGTGGAGTGTGAATTTATTTTTGAATGTAATTTTATAGTTTATTTGTTGAACAATACAATGTTTTATTGTATTGTTTCTATATTATTATGATTTAATAGAAATTTGTCTTTGTTTAGTTGAGGTATTGTGTCCATTTTTATTGTTGAGTGTAAATTTATCTTTTGTTTGTTTGGGTATTTGTTTCTGTAGTTTACTTGAGTGTATTTTGCTTCTGTTTTGTACTGGTTTGATGATGATTTGATGTAAATGTGTCATTTTATTTGTTTTACCTAAGGAAGAATGGCTAGTATGTTGGTAGCATCAATAGCATAACTATTTACAATATTGACAGCACCAAGAAACGTTTCTTGGGCATCAAATAGGTAAAACAATCTAATTAAATAAAATCAAATTATAGTGATTTCCTAGCGATCAGATATATTAATGTTAAAAAATTGTAAAATATAAAAACAGAAACACCTTTTGTTTAAAATTGTACTATTATTTTTTTTCAAAATATTACTATTTTACTGTATTATGTTCAAAGAAATGCAGCAATGATGGGCATATAATTTATTTAAAAAACATTTTATGATAAAAATGTGTTTTATTATTCTTAACTTCAGTCCTACAGAAAGATCCCATCTAAATTGATCTGTTTATTTCTATGGACATTATAGTAGACATTTATTGAATGTAATTTTCAATAAATTGAAAATTTTATTGAATTGGGGGGGTGTATAAAGTAATTTGTAGTTTATTGTATTGTCTTAAATTGACTGTAATTTTACAGATCAAAATAATTTTTTATCTAAGATGATTAAATTAACGATTGGGTTAAATGTTGTCCTGACCTGATATTTATGCAAAATATCCCTTTTTCTGTATGTTGTATTTAGTTTATTGTAATACATTGTGTTCTCTTACAAAATTATGAGATTGCATCTTTAATTTGGATGACAACATAATTATTATTATATTGTAATTTGATTCGGAACTAATTTAACTACCATTAAAAACCTTATTGAAAAAAAACATTAGTGTAATTGGCCTTTTCAAACAAATTCTGAAATACCATTTGTAGTCGCTGTCTCTGCGTTGAGTTGCTTTGCACTAATCCCTGCTTCAACAGCAACTGTAATAATCATCCTTTGGCTTCAACAGGGAGGAAGAAAATTCAACATCACTAAATCCTGTTTCACCTCTTCTCGCTCTAAAAGACTGAGTTTCATGCTTGTTTGGTCATACAGCACACGCAGAGCTGCTTCCTGAAGGCGGTCAACATGCAGGTCAGTGTGGTGTGGTTTCGTTTGCTGATTTGACCTCTGCTGACCTCTGTTTTCTCCTGTCCACGTCTTTCCTCTTTAACTCTCTCAGCCTGACCACAAGTGTCTTCTCTCATCCCACTCACACACTACAGCTCACAATTAAGGCATTATAGCAACCTGCATCTCACAAATCAGTGACCTTAACGTCTGCACTTGGTCTTTAGCTGAAGAAGATGAGCTGCTTTTGTTTCTGCAGGACTTGCTCTGTCTGTAAATTCCTGGTTTAACTGCTAAAGTCAGAAAATTGTGTAAATTGGATTTACAGATCACACTTGCTGTAAGTGTGAACGTGTTGACTAAATCCGGCGGTTGAGGCTTTTTACACAGTATTAACCAGTGTTTAATGTCTTTTTGCACTTCTGAACCTTTAGTTACAGAAAAAAACTTTTTTTATTGCACATTTTACTAAATAAAATATTAGCCGAAGAGCCTCAGGATCTGTTGTGCACCTACTCTTTTTCTCTTCGTACTCTTATCATACAGTTGAAGTCAGAAATATTAGCCCCCCTGTTTATTTTTCCCCCAATTTCTGTTTAACTGAGAGAAGATTTTTTTTTTTCAACACATTTCTAAACATAATAGTTTTAATAACTCATTTCTAATAACTGATTTATTTTATCTTTGCCAAGATGACAGAAAATAATATTTTACTTAATATTTTTCAAGACACTTCTATACAGCTTAAAGTGACATTTAAAGGCTTAACTAGGTTAATAAGGTTAACTAGGCAGGTTAGGGTAATTAGGCAAGTTATTGTATGACGATGGTTTGTTCCATAGACAGTCGAAAAAAAATTAGCTTAAGGGGCTAATAATATTGACCTTAAAATGGTTCATAAAAAATTAACAACTGCTTTTATTCTAGCAGAAATAAAACAAATAAGACTTTCTCCAGAAGAAAGAATATTATCAGACATACTGTAAAATTTCCTTGCTCTATTAAACATCATTTGGGAAATATTTTAAAAAGAAAAAAAATTCAAAGGGGGTTAATAATTCTGACTTCAACTGTATGATTACAATCTCATCAAGTATTCTCTGTTATTGTTTTCATTAAGCAGTGAAACTTGCCTCTATATTTACATACATTTCTGCCATTTTAAAATGTAACATAATGATTTACATAGTTCAAAACACCTGCAGATTTGACTTGTTCTTGTCTTTTTTATGGGTGTATGCATTGTTGAATGTATTAACCTTTAAAATCAAGGATAGATTCAGATGTTAAATACATTAGCTTCCCAAAAGTCATGTCCAGCCTAAAGAAATTAGATTTTTGCCCCTTATTCTATTTTCCTTGAATTTTTTATATCTTATTGAATATAAAAGTTGTATTTTTAATAATAAAAAAACCTAAAAGCTTGTAGAATGTGGGTATAAGCAATACGTTGCTGTCTGCAGTTCACTTAAAGGGATAGTCAAGTAAATAAATCAATAATTGCACAAAGAGAAAAATGTATTCCGTAATGCTCAATGGATGTAATTGGGATTGTTAAACGACGTAAAGAAGTTCAGAAAATCCTGTTCTCATTTACCCACCCTTGACTTGTTGCAAAGCGATTTGAGTTGTTGTTGTTCTGTTGAAAACAAAGGAAGATATATTGAAGAATGTTGGAAACCTGGAATCGTCGATGTCCAAACAAATACTAAGCAAATCAATGTTTACAAGGTTTCCAACTGTCTTCAGTGTTGTTTGTAGACTTTATCGCACACGGTTGCGTCATTTTAGAAGTCTGAAGTTTTGATTTCAAAATTCCACCGACTTTCAGCTCAAGTGCTGCCGTCTCTTTGACACTTAATAAGCCTATTCATCTAAAAATAAAGCACCGGTCGTGGCATTAAGCAGAGGATCTGGTGTCCAGACTGAAGTGTTCTGATTCTGGGCCGAGATTAAAGACCTTGAATTGGCAGCCGGGTGGAAAGCGAGGAGTGTGGGTCTGAGGTCAGCGCGGCGTGGGCGACCTGTGCTCCCTCACTTTGACAGCGTGGAGTGAAACGAGGCCAAACCCCATCAGCTGTCAATCATCGGCTGTGATTTATGAGCGGTCAAACTCAAACCATTAGCTCTGCCTCACCACTGGACAGCTCTAAAGGAAACCGAGGCCTACTGTGTTTGTGTATGTTAGAATTAGAGGAAGCCGTTACGCTGAATGTGGATGGGGCGTCTGTGGTTCTCCATGATCAAACGCCATTGCTAAAAATTCTCTTGTTTGCTGATGTATGAGTTTTGGTCTTTTCCTGTTCAGTCACTTTTTGTATTTGATTTGTTCTTGGTTGGTGCTTTAATCAATGGTTTGTTGACAGGTAGTTGATGAAGACTTGGCAAGGCTTCAGTGGGAACGTTTCTTTTTTTTTTTTTTTCCTTCACGAGTGTTGATGGTAGAGGGCTGAAGAGTTTGTATAAAGCAGTGATATGAAACCAGACATGTGGACAGTATCAACATCTTCCATATGCAGAAGTGTTCAGGAGTTATTAAAGACAGCCCGGCCAATGTCAGAGTAAGAAAAAAACACACTTGTTCCTGCATATCAAGAGTCGCATGAGAATTTAAAACGATGGTATTTCTTGTGTCTAGGCACTTCTGAGAGATGGGGGAATAAATAAAAACGTTTAAGAGTACAACTGCTGGATGAGAGGCGTCATGTCCATTCAAACTGAGATGTTTAAACATAGTGGATTTTACTGTTCTATTTCTAAATTTAAATACAGTCATTTTACGCTTTCCAGAGATAATTTACTATAGGCCTAACCATATTTTCTGAAAAATATGTTGCACTTGTGTCTCAGGATCAAATGAGCTTTTTTTAAAGTCAAAAAATTATGTTATTTTATTCGGAAAATAAATGTACATTCATTCAAGTTTAAAATAAATGCATTCATTCATTTTCCTTTGGCTTAGTCTCTTTATTTATGAGGGGTCCCTTTATTTATTCCACAGTGGAATGAACCGCCAACTTATCCCACATTGGTTTTACGCAGCGGATACACTTCCAGCCATAAACCAGCACTGGGAAACACCCATACACTCTCATTCACACTCAAACACTACGGGCAATTTAGCTTATTCAATTCACCTGTAGCACATGTCTTTTGACTGTGGGGGAAACCAGAGAACCGGGAGAAAACCCATGTGAACATGGGGAGAACATGCAAACTCCACACAGAAACGCCACCTGACCCAGCCGGGGCTCAAACCAGCGACCTTCTTGCTGTGAGATGACAATGCTAACCACTGCGCCACCGCACCGCCCAAAATAAATACATGCATAAATACACACATACACAACCATTTAGAAACATCATGAACAGGTCATTTATTTCCTCTCAAATTAATCTTTAAATTTAAAGTAATTAATTGATTAATTAATACAAATTAATATTTTAAATTTAACTGTTCAGAACAGTAAAGGGAAATAAAATGGAAGTATAAAAATGTATAAAGTTATATTGTCAGAACAAACAATTTCAACAAAGCATGTTTATCCAAGAGGTCTGATTTATACTTCTGTGTCAGGAGATTGCTCTACCCCACAGCACATACATTGTGTTCAACACAATCGTGAGCATATACAGTATACCTCTGCATTCTGCCTGTGCAATAACACTTCTGAAATGCTAGTAAACCCAAAACACTGGCAAAGAAACTCAACACAGTGGAACAAAGAAAATCCCACTGCATTCTGAAATGCTAGTAGGCAGAGGGGATTTCTATGTTCCACCATGTCGAGTTTCTTTGCCAGTGTTTTGGGTTCATGCCAGAAATGCATGCAATGCTACTATAAGTAGATGTATCTCAAACTCACACTTGTTTAAGGAATGATTGTTCCAAATGGAGTAAATGTTCAAAAACTTTAATCATAAGATAAACCCAAAACAAAAGATTCCATCTGGAGCTTGTTAAACAATTACTCCACTAGACTCCCATGGCTCTCGGCCTCACAAACACTTGTTATCAATACCAAAATCCCTTTAAGTCATTTCACTCGCGGCCATCTTTGAAATGCCTTTCTGTTTTCTGTTTGAATGGGGAAACATCAGATTCTCCAAGTGTGCTTGCCAAGCTTACAGTTAAATTTCATATTAGCAATTACAAGTAAAATGAAACTACTGTCTCTTTAGTTTCTTTTCTAAACATTCGAATCACACAAAATCGGCAGAAACTCTGGTCTAAGCCCCTCCCCAATCATCAGTCTATGTCAATCAATGACTACGTTAACATAGACATCAGTAATCGAATTATTTGCCTTAATCTAATTAAGACAATAATAAGATTGTGTTTACATGAGTTGCTTTTTAAATGTTTCTTTCATGATCCCGTTTTACATGTAATAGCACATACATAAATTTACGTCATTGCATCACCGGGCTATCCGCATTTCCACCGGAGTTTCATGTAATTTCGGGTGTTTCATTGTTAATTTGTCGACTTTAACTGCAGTTTGGCACTTTCACTTTCATTCGGGCATGGCCCCTGTGACAAAAGAGATATTGGATGCAACTATAAACTGCTGGAAGAATGTTGTTTTAATAGAACTTCATACCGCATGCTGAATGGAAGAAAAAAGCCTCCACATTTCACGATGCAGGTGTCTGTGGTCTGCACTGACTCGGTAGGCGCAGCATGACAAACAGCCTGTGTGTAGACTATCCTGTCGCAAAACGCAGCGAAAAGCCCTAAATGACAGTAATAGTTCGATTAAGATGTTTACATGTCTGTACTGCACTTCAATAATGTGACTAAAATCGGCATACTCCACATGCCTTAATTCGGTTTCTCTTTAGTTCGATTATGATCTTAATCGGATTAAATTAATCAAATATATGCTAGTCTCTTAATCAGAGTATTGTCTTAAATCACATTAAAATCGAATTATTGGTGTCCATGTAAACGTAGTCAGTGATTGGCTCCTATACTACAAGGCGGGGCTTCATTTGTCATATTGACCATTACACTTTTCCCCCTATTCAAAACTATACGAGTGACACGTCTTGTGTATTCTATAGTCTTTGCCGATACCAAGCCAACCACATGTAGTCACCATGAAATGTACTTCTAGTTTTTGGGTATAGTGAAGGGTATGGAACTTTGCGAAGGCTATATTGGACCTACTACTTCTACTCGGTGCCTTTAGTGTCTTTAAGCCAAATGCCAATTCTCAATCAGAAATACATTAAATATTAGGACTAATTTATTGTCTTTTATTTCAACACCCAGAGCACCTTGGCCAACATCCACAGCCAGTTCCTGTTAAACGTGGAGGCTCTGTCTGACTTTTGGTCAGTGCTGGATGAGATCGATGAGAAGACATGGGTGCTGGAACCAGAAAAACCCACAAAAGCAGACTCCACCAGAAGAATCGCCATTGGTGACATCATATTACTACATTTGAATCTCATTACCAGCAGATTATCCACCATCCAACAATGCCCATTCACAATGATTCCCTATGATATTAAGCTGCCATATCACTGTTCTTCCCCAGGAAACAATGTCTCAATAAAGGTACAAATTGACCCCAGACACCCCAAAATGCTGCCGGAGTGCTGTTTGCTCGGGGCTGAGCACGGTAGGCATTTTTCATATCTGCAGATCTCTCTGTTTATCTCCATAGAGCTTTTATTACGCTTTCCTGCGTGTGAGAGGCAGCTCGGATGTGAAGACTCATGCCTCACTCTCATGCTCTTGTTTTTCAATTACCTCCGTACATAAGTGCACATGCTGTAAATGCTTTACTGCATTTAGACAGCAGCGCTACAGTCGGAGCGGCCGAGCTGACAGCCCGCAATATGTTTGCGGCGCAACGTGCTTTTAGATTCGGAGTGAGATGGTGCTGGAATGGAGGTCAGTTTGCTCTATTTAAGCCGCCGTGATTGTTTCTTTAAATCCAAGGTCATGCTTGGCTGACAATGGCACACAGAACACATTGTCGGTTGCCTAGCAATGTTATTCATTGATATTAAATCCACACTTCAATAGTCAAGACGGTGGCAGCCGCGGACCCTCCGAGCGCGGGGTCAGACAGAAATATTGCTTTTTGCATTTACAAATGACAAACAGAGAGTGCGGCTATCACGTTCCTCCCAGATTGATCTCTCGGGTGGAACAGCCATGATGAGCGCGTTTTATTTGAATTATTTGAATATTTCCCTTTCTGTCAGACGGTTTGTCACAGTAGGAAATGCCCTGTTCTTTCGGCCGCTCTACTGTGGCATTTCTTGGGAGAGAATAGAGATTAGAGGTAAGAAATGACGTGGTTGTGCATTGTCTGTCAGCGCTCGGCGATCAGGTGAGGAACGCTGAATGAGAGATGAGGTAGAGTTAATTGAAACTGCTCGGCTACATTAGGGGGGTGAGCAGCGTTCTTGCCTTCATATACAACACTCCCCCGGGCTTGTTTTTTTTTTGCCATGCAGATTGATTGATATGATTTATGTTGATGGCTTTTTTGTCCCCCAGTGCTTTGCAGACATTATGAAGTCCAGTGTGTATTGCTATTATAAAAACTAAAATATGTGTGTTTGTTTTAACGAATAACTGAAAATGAGAACAGATAACAGCTTAACTGTGTTAAGGTCATCAATGTATCTTGTCAAATTTAATAGTTTTCAATGCCAGTTTCACCACCACAGCAATAACAAACAATACATTACTACTGAATACAGCTTTATTAACTAAATGAATTACATTTAAATACGTTATTTATTAAATATTAAATATATAGACAGTTACAGTGACATTTTACTGTCATTAAGTAAATGTTTCATTTTTATTAGTAAATACACTCACCTGTCACTTTATTAGGTACACCTGCCCAACTGCTCATTAACGCAAATTTTATTTGTTAAATGGCAGCAACTCAATGCATTTAGGCATGTAGACATGGTCAAGACGATCTGCTACAGTTCAAACCGAGCATCAGAATGGGGAAGAAAGGTGATTTAAGTGACATTGAATGTGGCATGGTTGTTGTTTAGTATTTCAGAAACTGCTGATTCACGCACAACCATCTCTAGGGTTTACAGAGAATGGTTCAAAAAAAGACAAAATATCCAGTGAGCGGCAATTCTGTGGGCACAAATGCCTTGTTGATGCCAGAGGTCAGAGGAGAATGGCCACACTGGTTCGAGCTGATAGAAAGGCAACAGTAACTCAAATAACCACTCGTTACAATCGAGGTATGCAGTAGAGCATTTGAGGCACTTGAGGCAGATGGGTTACAGCAGCAGAAGACCACACCGGGTGCCACTCCTGTCAGCTAAGAGCAGGAAACTGAGGCTACAATTCGCACAGGCTCATCAAAATTGGACAATAGAAGATTGGAAAAACGTTGCCTGGTCTGATGAGATTCGATTTATGCTGCGACATTTGCATGGTAGGGTTAGAATTTGGCATCAACAACATGAAAGCATGGATCCATCCTGCCTTGTATCAATGGTTCGTGGTGGTGGTGGTGTAATGGTGTGGGGGATATTTTCTTGACACACTTTTGGACGCCATTAGTACCAATTGAGCATCATGCCAACGCCTGAGTATTGTTGCTGACCATGTCCATCTCTTTATGACCACAAGTGTACCCATCTTCTGATAGTGTACTTCGGAGAAGGATAACGCACCATGTCATAAAGCCTGAATCATCCCCAGACTGGTTTTCTGAACATGACAATGAGTTCACTGTACTCAAATGGCCTCCACAATCACCAGATCTCAAACGGGAGATTTCGCATCATGGATGTGCAGCAGACAAATCTGCAGCAACTATATGATGCCATCATGTCAATATGGACCAAATTCCAGTACCTTGTTAAATCTATGCTACGAGGATTAAGGCAGTTCTGAAGGCAAAATGGGTCCAACCTTGTACTTGTAAAGTGTACCTAATAAAGTGGCCAGTGAGCATATATAGTGGTTATACTTAGAAGCAATTATTATATGTTGAGGGATTATAACAAAAATTGTAATCGATAAAAAAATCATCTTTTTAGTATTTGACCTTTTATATAGATAGACAGATAGATAGATAGACAGACAGACAGACAGACAGACAGACAGACAGATTGATAGATAGATATTGTTGTATTTTGACAATTATTCCACCAATTCTGTTAAAAAATAGTAACACTTTTGTGTGTCTTTCAGTGGTCACTCCTTTAAGGAATAAGTTGAATGCCAATATGCACTTATGGTAAGCAAACATGTTATACATATATTCAAGCTGAAGCTGATCTGTGGGGATGCTGCATTGATTTCTGCATAAATGTGCTATTTTATTTGCAGCAGATTTTTGTGTGTGGTGTGTGCATATCTGCATTACAGTGGTAAAATGAATCAGAAACCGCACAGTGAGAATGTCTTGGCCCATACGTTGATTCTCACAGTGATAGCCTGCATTTTTTGGGGCAGTAAT
Source organism: Danio aesculapii (assembly GCF_903798145.1). Classification (NCBI taxonomy): domain Eukaryota; kingdom Metazoa; phylum Chordata; class Actinopteri; order Cypriniformes; family Danionidae; genus Danio; species Danio aesculapii. Next base: position 26,305,386 of record NC_079447.1, on the reverse strand, counting down.
CACTGAACTGTATTCATTATAGCTTCATGACTGCGTGTGTTTAATTAGTGCACGAAGGTCTGATTTCCTCATCTCTTCTCAGGAACCCTGACTGCACTGTCCTACAGAATATGAAAGATGTGTTGGAGATTGAATTTCCATCGCCTACCACCCACGGAAAAATCTGTACGTTGCATATTTTCGTCTCATAGACTGCCACTTACTATTAGTTCCACAGCACCATTACATTTGAGGCTTGCAGTATGTGTGTGTGTTTGTGTTTCCACCTTCCTTTTCTCTTTATGTTTTATCATCGGGAGAGGTGGGTACGGAATTTCCTTTAATTGGGTTGTTTACAGATAAGATCATTACAATAACAAAGGTGGCAGAATCTTCAGGCAACTAATCAAGAAGCTGTTTAATCATAGCTCCGCCATGTATCTTTTTTTTCTCTGGCGTGCGTTTTTTTTCTGCTTTCTCTCTTTCAGCTCGCAGGTTGAAAGGGCGCAGTGTTTATTCACAGTCTGTACCGCAGATTAATGCTTGACCATCATTAACATTCTGAGCGAGAAAGAGTTTCCTTGACCAGATGTTGAAATTTTTTATCCTTGCATCTTTTTAATGGATTGTGGAGAATTAAAAACAAAAAACCTCTAATTATCCGAATGGCGATATGCAAACATGGACTGTGGAGGAGAAGCAGAGGAATGGGTGGGGGGGGTTGTGAGACTGAGGCGTCCTTTGCTACAGAGGAGATTGTGTGAAGTGCAGGTCAAGCACATATAGAGATGATGAGGTCCACCTGAGCCTTCTCACCCTGTGGGAACAAATATGAGCCGTCGCAATACTCATTTTACATGCAGATTTCACATCTCAGAGAGACTACATATGAGATTTGATGCTTTGTTGGTGTCCTTTTTGTTTTTTTTAACAAGATATTAACAAGTTATTGAAAAAGCCAAGATTAAAATTAGGCGTTTATTGTTTTTTAAATCGTTTTACTTTCCTAAAAAATAATTATATTACATATACAAAGTCATCATAGGATTTAACGGTGCTGTATGTAAGTTTTTGACTCTTCTAAAGCATACAAATACCATGTTTACAGATATTTAAGATACACGGCAAGTGAAACATTCTTGTTTATCTGAAAAGCAATGCTAAAGTCAGATATTCTGCTTTGAAAATGTCTGTTACGTGCTGGAAACGCTGTCTTTGTTTTGGTTATTTTAATCTGCCCAATGCCACATTAGCCAATTATATTTCAGCACCCAGGGTTGCCTTGTTGGAAAACAGCATATTTCATTCATTCATTTGTTCAGAAAGGCTCTCAAAGCATGCGCTCATGACCGAAATGCAAACCTTCCGGTGGACAGGTAGCAGACTCCGAAATGAGATGCAGATTCAGAGTTCCACATGAGGTAGTTAATCAGCAAATATTTAAATATCCCGAACATAAACATTAGATGAGCAGGTTACTGTACATTGTAATCGCGTCGTTACGTGAGGAGAGTTGCAGTGATGATAAGCAATTCGGCCTCGTTGGCACAGAATTTAAATACAGCCATTCAAAAGCAGAGACTATGTGCACTCACTCACAAAATGGTAAGGTTTATAATCTATTAATATATAATCTCTTAACATTATTAAATGTACAAGCTGAAATCACTCATGTGTTTAGTTGTTTAAAGTTTAATTTCACAACGATTATTTCATTTTCAAGATCTAAGTTGAAACTATCTGCTGCTGCTTTCAGTAGTACGGGAAGGAATGTCATGTAAAATGGCATTCACAAACTCACACTGTTAGCATTTACCATCTGAACAAAGCACATGTGATGTATCTGAGGTGATCATTAGCTACTTTTTCCATCCACCTTTTTTATGTACTGTACACTTTTGATATGCGCATAAAAAAAAAAGATTGCACATAAGTTTGAAAAATGAAACTGTAACAATTAAAGTAAAAAAATATGCGCATAACTGAGTAGGATAGACTTTTTATTCGATAAGAAAAGATGCACATGAACTGCGACTTAAACACTTTTACTGACAAATTCCAGTATGCACATAAAAAAGTAATGTGACTTTGTTATGAGATCATGTGATGATAAAAAATGTGTGGGGTAGATAAACTAGCAGACTGACCACATTGGCAAAATAGAAGCCGTTTCAAATATATCTATTTGAGGGTGTTGGTTAGGATAAAAACTCCTTTAATATGTAAAATATCCTTATATCGTGTGGCCTTTGCTTTTAGTTAGAACATGGTTTAAATGAGCCTTTAGGCTGGAGACTCGCTCCTGTTAAATGTTGTCAATCTGGCAACCTGCGCTTTGCGTTTGTTTTGATCCAGGAATGCAATACCTAGTTCAACCACTGGGTGTCAAACTTACATACTGCACCTTTAAACTTGTAAGATTTGGTTTCTCCTTGTCTTTATTGACAGTAATTGCATATTAAATATCAAATTCAACACAAATTTACTCCTTTTGTGTTCACGAAAAATAAAAAAATCTACTCACCTTGTATTTTTAAATGAGACATAAAATAATGACTGAAATGTTTACTGACGTTTTTTTTTTTTACTTCCCTGCAACTTTGTACATCTGAAAGCTAATCTCATTTTATGGTTGTGTTCTCAGAGTTTCAGTGTGAATGTGGAATCTGCTATTTCTTACCGACTTGAGTCAGCCATCCCAGATCAGGTCTGCAATGACCCACGCTGTGGCCCAGCCTTTTCATCAAGTGTGTTCTTTATGAGGTAAGAACACTGACTCAACCATCCATACAAAAACACACTGCACAATGTGGAACTCCTTAACCAATTATTAATTTGTTAGCAGTTTATTATTTAAAGAAAGTCTGTGGTATTCAGAATGTGTCTGGAAAGTTTCAGCTCAAATACTGCACAGATTATAAAAAGCTCACTTTTATGTGGAAGCAAAAACATGCTGTTTTCATGTGCCTCCTTAAATGCAAATAAGCTGCAGGACCCCGGCCAGAAGAGGGCGGAGCCTTTACAGCTTGTGCCTTGGATGCAGCAGCAACAGCAAACAATTCAAACATTTAAACTCCCAATACGTGATGTTTATAACCAAATTTCGTGAGGAGCATGCGCAGAAGTTTCCAGTATCAAATACGTCATTGACAATTATTCTATTATCCAATCAGTTCTTGACCAAACCCCTATATATACCAAAGGCTGTCTTACCTGCAGCATCTTACGACTTTTAGCATCCCTCCACCACCCCGTCACCTCACCTCTTAAGCATTACAATCCCGGGGGAGCGTTCTGGGGCCGGGCTAGATTATTCGCTCGAATCCCAATTCCTCTCCGTTTCCTGATAAGAGGAATAACTCGAGTTTGGGTGTCTTCCCCGAGCTCAGAGCCCCTCTCCCCGGACAGCACGCCAAATACGCTTTATTCTGAAACTATTGCAAGTGTGAACTCGTGAAATGGTGTTTAAAGCTCACAACAAATGTGTTTGCATAGAAAGCTGACTGTCAGACCCAGCACAATTTGAGTGTTTTTGAAATATTGTAGGCTTTTGGGTTTTTGACAGAGAAACCTACACTCTCTGCCCAAAACACAAAATGCTACAATATTTCAAAAACACTCACATTTAGATATCGTTGGTTACTATCTATGGAAAGTTAACAGCATGTGTACTTGTATATTAGATATAGGGAAAAAAAATATCTCGGATGTGGTGAACAATTATTTATATTCAGGATATGTGGGCATCTATTTCCCAAAAAGAAAACTTATGACTACAAACAATTCATGCTGAACTCTCATCCTGAACTCTACCTTTATTTTTTGTGCTCTAAAATTGTTCTATAGATAACCTATTAGTTATTAATAAACTATATATATTGTATTGGGGAAAAAAATTACGGGGGAATTCTGAATTCAACTCTACATTAAAATGGAAAAAAACATGTAAATGAACAGGCACAATGGCCCCTTAGAGTGAACTTGATGCTTTTTTACTTTTTCTGTCAGTCCAGATCAAACAGCACCAACATGCACTAAAGAAGCTGAAGTGCACAAAGCATATAGGACCCTCTAAATCTAATTTGATATATTTGTCTTCGCAGTGGCTGAGAGGTCTGCCAACCAGTCGCCAAAGCTTCAATATTGTGTTTGGAGAATGTCCTTACTGCAGCAAGGTAATATTACACTCCATTGCAAAAATATACCAAGAGCTCTATAAAGAAAATTCATTTTATTTTTATGCTCAATTAAATTGGTTAAAATGTACCATACAGTTTGTTCCTAGCGTACAAAAAATCCTAAAAATACTTTGTATTTATTTCAGCCTATCACTGTGAAAATGGTCACAGGAAATGCTTAACAACAGTCTGTTCATTCAGAGTAGCGTTGTGTGGCAATTACGGCTCCAGCGAGGATAAAACCAACAGCCAACAACCGCTAATATCAGAACAACAAGGAAAATCGATAGTCTTTTGATTGGCCATTTACTCTGATTATCAATTTTCCAAATCCTCTTCCTCTTCTGTTATTTCGTTCAACTTTCAGTTCACAAACATCACTTCCACAGTGGTCCTTCATCTTCATCATCATCATCGGTTTCTTCCCATTGTTTTTTCTTCCAGCTGTGTTTGCTAGTGTAGTTCCTCCAGTAGTCAGCTTCACTGCTGGCTACTGCATAGTCGTTATCAATTGATCGAGTATTGTTTTGTTGGTTGTCATACTGGTGGTTTTGTCTTCTCTTGGTCATCCAGGTCTTGCTCTTATAAACATCTGCATTCTTTTTTTCCTGTGTTGTTAAAGCAAATTAGATTATTTTTTTTTCCACACATTGCAAGGGCTTGATTGTTAAAACACTACTGCATCAAATGACAAAGACCTGCATACAACATACATCAGAATCCATCATTTTCTGCATTGTTTACTATATTTTTTGTTATATTTTTAAATCTTTTATGTTCATTGTTGATTGTTAAGTGCTTTGAGCTTGGAAAAAAGTGTTAAATAAATTAAACTTATTCAAAAAATTAATTTAGCATTTCCTGTGACTCTTTAAAACATAGATCAGATTGAATAAGTGAGTGAAGGACTGTGGTCTATTTGGCATTTGGGCTTGTGTTCTGTTGCTGGTTTTACTTGTTCATGTTCCTGTCTCTGTCGGGCTCCTGCTCTTGTTCTAGGATGAACTCGTGGAGGCAGGGGCTCATATTCATACACTGACGTCTCTCATCACTTTCGTAGGGCATAGGGTTTTGCCCGATGCTTCCTTTAGCAGCTGTGTCAGCTCTGACTGGCCTCTGTAACAAGAAATAATAAGCAAAGAAGAAAACCACAGTATGATAGCACTAAATATGTAGTATTTACATAAGAAACATCAAACAATCCTGAAAAAAAGTTTCCACAAAAATATTAAGTGGCAAAACTTTTCAATATTGATACTAATGAGAGAAGTTTAAGCACTTCATCAGCATATTATTGATTTCTTTAGAAACATGCAGCTAGAGTAATAACCAAATAAAATCTAATCTAAATAAAAATTTACCTGATACAAATTTACTATTATAATCTATGAACCAAGAAACATTTTCAGTTCAACTCTAATCGTGTAGCATCACCCATTTGTATTTGTAATATTATGCATTTATTCATTGTTTGTTTGTAATTAGTCATTTTAAGGGATGCTTTAATTTGTGTTTAATCTTATACGCAGTAAACACCATGAAGAAATAAGTCATTACTTTAGCATTAAATGTATAAATAATAATAACTATTTGTTTTAAATCGTCCAAGCCTTTTAAAAAAAACTGCACCTTTCCACATATGCATGCCCAAAGACTATAGCTGTGTCACATTTCAGAGGCTGCATCCTCTGAAGGAAGCATTCGAAGGGTTCTGTGTCATCATGGCGCAACGACGGCTGTCTCATTTTTTAAAAATTTTGAAGGCTTCTTCAAATACATCCTCAAACTGCGTCCTTCGTTTCCCAGGTAATGAAGGACACAAGCGGTGGATCCTTTGTGGCCTGGAACATCCCATAATTCATTGCGCGCTGATAACGGCAGAATGTTTTTAAAAAAATCTCTGGATTAAATGTTTGAATTAGGTTTTATCTTACTTGGATATCTAAACATATGTTAAAAAAACAAAAAGAGTATGACATGTCTAACTAAAAGTGATTTTATAGACAGTTTAGATTTTTGTGTGCGCATGTATGGATCAAAGGAAATATATTTCCAGCTTCTGTAAACCTTGCTTTTTTTTTCAGATCACTTAAAATAAGATTTTAAAATCACTTTAAAAAAAGTCATTCCAAATTTTATTACGGCTTATCAACGAAAGCTGTTATGGTTGCTAGGTGATGAGATCTGTCTATAGGCTAGATCGTCTCATTTCAAAATGCTAGGTTCAGCTTGTATAGACTTTGAAGGACTCACCTTTGAAGTCTGCAGCCTCTAAAATGAGACAGCTTATAGAATACACATGACATGTCACTCGTATATTTTTAAATGGAGAAAAGTGTAAAAGTCAATATGGCGAATGAAGCCCCGCCTTCTAGTACTGGAGCCAATCAGCCTTCGATATACAGTCTCCAGGGGAGGGGCTCAAATCAGACATGAGTTTCTGCAGATTTTGTATGATTCAAACATTTAGAAATGAAACTAAAGAGACATTTGTTGTGTACTTTTATTTGTGATACCTAATATTAAATTTAATCATAAGCTAGCTTGGCAAGCAATTTGAGAATTTGATGTTTCCCCATTCAGACAGAGCATACTTCCCGAGAGGCATTTCAAAGAGTGAAATGACTTGCCTTAAAGGGACTTGGGCATGCCTATTCAGAACATTATTCAACCAGAAGTGGATTTCCTAAAAGCATCACTAGTCGACAATGGTTCTGTCTTTACCAAAAAACATTCAACAATGTGGTGTTTCCCAAATCTATAGTTCACATTCACAGAATAGCAAACCTGTGTGCTTGAAACTACAGTTCTCGACCTGGGTCTGTAGAATAGTTCCTTCAGAATGTGGCAAATCATGGACTTCAATACAGCAAGCGTACAAATGTCAGTCTACATTTTTTTAGTTTGTTGGGAGTGATGCTAGTTTCTCAATAATATGAGCAGAATACAATTCTATTCTAGTCGAGTTATGCCTGTCATTCAGTTATGTTTTTTTTTAATTATACCTGCTTGTGTGTCTGTGTTTTGGTCCTGCTCCAGACTTTGTTTGGTGATGACACACCCAACTGTTCCTCATCAATTTCCTCCGCTGTCACCGCAGGCTTTGATCTCCCTGTTTTTTCTCAGTAGTCTTGGGTTGGCTTGCGGCCTGTGGGAGGTTAAGTTAAATTAGATGACAGAAATTTACTTGCTTTTGTCTCCGAGCATTCATGATGAGAGAGAAAGAGTGCACTCTGTGTTCCTTCCCTGACCTGAATCCTGAGAGGAGAAGACCTGCCCTGATTAATGGCATCTACTGCTCTCCCTACGGTGGCAACTGTCCAAACTAAATTTGGCCACAGATCACCAGCGAGGTCAGCTGTAGGCAAAATAAACTCCAGGAGTGTTGGAGTGACACGAGGAGCTGCTGGCCTCACGCTGCTTGACGTGGTTTCAGGAGAGCTGAGACACGAGGGGGACATTGATGGTGTTGTTTTAGCTTTTATTCAAAGGGATCTTTAGCTACATTGTCTAGAAAGAGATGAACAGAACCACAGAGAAAATAGAACTACAAAGAAATGGGGATTCAAATCATAATGTCCTTGCTGGTGACACTGATGCTTTCCATCTGCGCCTAATGTAGGGTGGTAGAATTAAAAGACTAAAAAGTCACATTGCTTTGTTAGAATGATCGATCATCCATATGAACCATCATCCAAACTACATAGTCATCTAACTTTGTGTCCTAATGTCAGATGATTATACCTCTTTTTCTGCATTTTGAGAATGGATAAACAAGTACAGTATGTGCAGTAACACCTAGTGGACTTGTTCTGTCTGATTAATCATCTTGCAATACACTGTATGCACACCGTTTGCAGTTTTGCTGCATGTGGATGGTGATGGAATGTCAAAATGACAGTGGACAAATTGTTGCAGAGTAAAAATTGGTGAAGAATATTTTGGCCTCTGAATTGTAATGTTTGTAAAGGCAGTTTATTTATTTTATTTTTTTTTGGTGCCGATATCCAATAGTATCAATAGGAATCTATTTGACCAAGACTTTTGCTTAAGGGCAAAGGATTTACCCATGCAGTTCTTGCATTGTGTTCAAGGATGTTTTCACACCTGCCTTATTTAGTTCGATTGAATTGCAATAGAGTTCGTTTTCCCTCTTGATGTGGTTCGTTTGGGCAGGTGTGAATTGTAGCAATCGCACTCAAGTGCGCACCAAAAAAGCATACCAAGACCTCCTTGAAGAAGTGGTCTCGGTACGCTTTCAAACTAACTCTGGAGCGGTCAGTTTGTGGATAGAACATCATCCGAACTAAAAACAACCAAACTGAAAAGTACTGCACCTTTTTGGACAAATTCAGATGCCGTAGTCCAATGCACCGTCTCATATTATGCTGTGTGGCGGTAAAATATTTGTTGACAACGCTTTACCAAAGGGTGAGAGAGAAAAACATTACCTGATGGATCATGGTAATATTTTCAGTTGTCGCAGTTTAGCAAAATGATTCATGCCTCCTCCTGAAGTGACTTGCGATGCGCCTTTGCCATTTGCAATGCATTAAACATTGTTTTGCAGTCACAGCCCCACTTCATTCTCAAACTGTATAGTCTACTATGACCAGGGATACAATTAGCCAGCGCAATCACTCCACAGTAAAAAGTGACATTTTGTGTCTGCCATTTCGTTTACTTGTGGGAGTTCCATTGGCATTTTCCTACACTTAAATTCTGACCAATCGAAAGGCAGTTTAGGAAATACGTTCAATAACATCTGGCCAATGAGTGATGTGGATTTTGTCACATGACCAAATCAGTGTGATGTGAGAAGAACCCAAAAACAGCAGAGAAATACTACAATGTATCATTTGTTGCCCTTTGTCTGGACAAACCAACCGAACCACAGATGTGAAAGCACCCCAAGTTCATCAATTTCCCACATTTAAAAAAAAAACCTTTTGAAGCAAAATTCCACTACAGTTTCTGTAGTCATTCATGTGCATGACTCATTCCAACTACCATCTGATTTTTTTTTATTCAAATCACCATTTGTATGATTCATGCTTTTATTCATAAAACACTTGTAAAATGCAAATGTCAATCTAAAACTGCAGAACGGAGATGTGTTCTGCAGGTGGTCCTCTGAATTACTTACTGTGCAGAGTGGTTTCAATATCAGCGAGTAAATGACACCCTAAACACTGAAGGTATTTACCATACCTTCTCTAAATCCTCAACATTGAGCCTTCTCTATTGACCACAGATCAAACTGATGGACAGCTTCAGAAAAATGACGAAGCAATTCTAAATGCCGATCTTTTGGCCTCTGCAAAATGTGTGTATTCAACAGCCCCAAATGGGTTGCTCGGGTGTTCATGAAGTTCAGCGGTTCAAGTTGGCAGTGATCAAACTGTGAAGTGATTCCAGAGGAATTAAGGTCTCTCCACTCCAGACCTCTTGAGAGCCAATAAGCCTTTTGGCAAGGTCAGCAAAGGTTAACCTATGACACCACGGTCAAGATCCACCATCTCATTCTACTTATAGAGAAAAGTGCATTCTTGTCTTTCACCAGCATAATAGAGCACAGAAATCTGACATGGTGGATTTTCAGAAGGCACCATTTTGAATACACATACACGTTGAAATACAAGTCTGCGCGTGATAGCAATAAATAAGAGTGCTTTAATTAAATGGCTCTCTTCTATGGTTTTGACACTGCATAGAGCTGTGGCCCCAGGCTGAGGGCCTTCAGTAACTCTGAGTCTGTCACCACTGTGTAAATCTCCTTTTTTTTCTGGTTTGCACCATTTCGGTCCAACTCCAACGCCGCCAATAGGCCAGTCAGTCTGCTCTGAACAGAAGTGGGAGGCAGTGTAGCTGGGAAAGGGTCTAGAGGAGGGTTCCCAAACCTGAGCATCTCCTTCTCTCTCCCAGACAGATAAATCTGCCGCAGCCCACAGGCTGCTCTGAATGCTCCAGCCCAGCTCATATGGTCTCGATTAAGACTACTGGGCTGTTGTGCCAAAGCATCTCACACTCACCCTTTGTGTAGTTGGCCTGACCGTCTCTGAAGCTCTCTGCCTGGAGAGGTCCAATGGGACCTGCAGCCCGTGGTCGCTGACAGAACCATTCTGAGGGCCTGGTTAGTCTGGCTTTTCATTATAGCCAAGGTCTTTCACTCTGGACAGGAACTGGGCAATCTCTGTAGGGGGACAGAAAGAAAGACATTTGAATATGCAAAACCATAATTTATACAAAAAATAAACATCAAATTTTGTCTTTCGTGTTCCAAAGAAGAAAGATGTCATCAGTTTCATAAAAGGACAGTAAATGATAACAAAATCTAATCAGAATTCTTGGTTGGACTCTAATCCATTTAATACTCGGAAAACAATTCTTAAAAATCAAATGTTGAGCAGGACACATTTTAGAAACACCTCATCATATATCCCGAATGTATCCTTTTTGGAAAACTACACAAGTGAGGACTACTGTGGAGGTGGATTGTGGTTGCGTATTTGCATAATTCACAGATAAACCCCAACTGTGCTGGTGTGCATGTTTTATGTTGATGTATCCTGCAGTTGTACCTAGATGCTAACCGAAAGCACGCACGAATGTCCGGCCAAGTGACAACCTGCATCTGCAGACTTAATTTTCATTCCAAAGGGAACAAAAACCACATCTTCCTAACAAATGGACGGTGGCAGAAGCACAATGTGAAAGGGCTTCTCTGTTCATACGAGAACACAAATGTGTGTCTTATATGGGCACCTTCCATTCTTCACTGTAATAATATGCTGGATGCAGTGCTATGCTGGTGCGCATTCTCTTTGTTGGCAGCCCAGCTGAATGTATACCACATGCGCAGCCTTGATGCATGTTAGAGGTCTTATCTTTCTGGTCCAGCTGCAGCCAGCCTCTCAAGGTTGGGGGAATAAGGCCTCATCATAATCATAGATCACAAAGCCCCCTTTCAGAAGACGCCGTGCCCTCGCTCCCTGCGGAGGGGAAAAAGATACTGCAGGGATGCTAGAGTCCGTTGATGAAGGAGAGGCAAGGAGATTGTGCCTGTGGGGATGGCGAGGAATCTAAGTCCCTGCTCCATACCTTGTTGATCAATGCAAATGGCCTGCAAACTCACGTGCACTTACCCATGCTTGAGCTGGAGGTAGACATCTTCAGAACAGAATCTGGCAGGTTAGACATCAAACCTGCAGTTAAGAGATGATGAGAGGAAAGGTTATCCAGAGGTCTTGTTGCGAGAATGCACTCTGAAAACGCCTTTGCTTTCGACTTATGCAAACACACAACATATGGTTAATATTTTACTGTGAAGAACTTGTCATTCTCTCTTCTGAAGATCTGAAGATCATTTTAAAGCTGTGTACCCCTCAGCTTACATTTCTAGCATGAGAGAGAAAGTCTGTAGCCTTATACACTTTTAGTAGAGTTTTAAGGCTTAACAAAGCAGCTGTGAGAGAATAATTCAGGCTGACTAAGCACAAAATGCTCTGATCAGCAGCCACTGTGCACAACGGAGTTTAAGGTCTAGACCTGTGGTGAAAAGGGGAACATACTTGGCCTTGGCCTCCTGGACCTCAGCTGGGTTTCTAAGAGAAGGGAGCCAGGCAGAGTTCCACACTGCCAATGAGCAAGCAGTATCCGCAGCACCTCCAAGTCTCCTCGCCGGGACGCGGCTGTTGGAGAAAGCGAAGATAAGAAAAAGAAGTTAAGTGTCAGTTGAGAAGTAAGTTAAGACCCTTGATTGAATGACCCATCCATTGGCTGCTGAAATATGCCCTTATAAAAAAAAGGCAGAGGAGGAGGGGTGATGGAGAAAAGTATTTTGTTTTCTCAGCTGGTTGCCCTGGCCTGCCTAACAGGCTAACGGGGCTTTTCTAAGAGGGGCTAAGAGTTGAAAGAGTAGGTCAGTTCCTCCCACCAGCACTCCTCGCATCGCTCTCACACTCCCTCCTTCTTCGTCTGGTCTGGCGACTCGTCCAGGAACCTGATCCTGACGGCCTCTGACATGATCCAGACAGCCTGTGGCCCCGGCCCGACACTCTCTCCGACAGAGAGCCAAGCAGTAAAACAAAGAAATAAATGTCTGGGCTCAAATAGTTTCCACATGTTACTGGATTCCGTGGGTCTCCGCTGGCCTTAAGAGAAGAGCTTGGGAGTGTGTGCTTGTGCTCCCTATACCTCCTCCATCTCCACCTCTGCCTTAGCACATTACACAACTGCCATCTAGTGTAAATGTCTTTTGTAAACGAAAAACTTCTTATAAAGCCACTTCATCTTTCATGATTATCGCATTATTATACATGTTAAAAAAGATTATTTCTCTCCACTAAGCTAGGTCTCAATATAGATTCACTTTTGCATTTGCTTATTTATCATTGCATATCTTACTCTAAAATTAAAAGTGGATGGTATTTCAGATTCCCAAGCAATTTTTTTTAACTAATAAAAATAATACTATGTTTTTGATTCATAAAAAATGGGCTGAGATAAAAAAAATTCAGGAATTTCTCATGAATCAAACCACTAACTATACTATACATTAGGGTTGTCACAATACTGGAATTCGATACCAGTGGGTACTGAGATTTTAAAAAACGTCCATTTCCCTGCGAACATTAGAGTGCTGTGGAGCACGTTCTTAAACAGCACTGATTTACCATTGTGTTCAAGTGCTCAACAGAAATGACTGTGATTGGTTGTGAAGGTCATCAGTTCACCAAACCACCCCTGTTACTGAGTGTAACCCAAGCGGTAAACATCCCGATCTCCCTCGTGAAGCCAATACCGAAGGAACTGAACTGCAATTCATCGACTCGCCATTGGGGGCTAGCTTCAGGAAGTCCAGGGGCCTCATGTATGAAGACTTGCGTTGAATTCATACTAAAACATTGCGTACGGACAAAGCTGTAAATGTGCGTACGCAGCAAAAAATTCAGATGTATGAAACACTGCGTACGCTGTATCCCACGCATATTCTCTTTGTACATCTGAATTAACGTGAAACTGAGTGCACGTGCACGAGCGCAAAACCCCCTCCCTGCCTCCTCCCCCTAATAAATATGGTAATGACTCTACTTTGGCAAAACCAAATGAAAACCAATGGCAAAAGCAAGCAAAAAGAGAAACTTTGAACAGAATGTGAATTGGAGGGTGCTCCTTTCGGTGGTAGACTGGAGATAAACAATGTTATTTGCAAGGTTGTCCTCCACAATTAATAACAAAAGAAAAAATACAGTGGGGAGAGTTTAGCTGACACAGTTAACGCAGTGGGTCTGAACATCGCACTGTGAAGGAATTAAAAAGAAATAGTGCGATGTAAAGGTGTAAAATTTTGTAGTGTCCCGTTTGATTGACAGAGATAAAAACAACTAAAGAGAGCAGAGCAGCGTAGCCCGTTAAAGCGCATGGCAGCATGTTCTGACACTATCAATCATGAACTCGGTTCGAATCCAGCGTCTGATGAAATCGATCTTTTTTTCCCCAATACATATCAGATTTGCCTACTCTTCATCACAAGGAAGACAAGTAGGATCATTAATAAGTGTGTGTATTGTGTTAAGCGCATTTGAGCATCACATATTGTTTGCACATTTATTCAATGGAAAGGTTTCCGATATACAAATGCAAATTCATCTTCAGATGGCGCCTTTATCGTGCAGTTGTGCAGTCGATCGCTCAGATTACTTTTGGAAAACCGGCCATCACTGCAAATTGCGCTTTAATGTTTGGCTGGTAAACTGTGTGGTATGGAAACCTTATGATCCCGTCCTATAGAGCTGCCATTGCACGGCTCAAGATACTTTGTAGTGTGCAATTTAACACAATTGCCTCTAGGAGTCGCTAATGGAAATAAAACAAACACACACAAGAAATGCGCGTCCGCTAGACATGAAGTTGGCGTGGACCAACGCACATTCTCATGTTCATTTCATCGTTAGTAAATCCAAATGTGAGCGTGAAATCTGCCGTACGCAAAGTTTTTGTGAGAATGCAGCGTTAATACATGAGGTCCCAGATGTTCTCTGACTGCAATGCAAAATTTCCTTTTTTACAGCTGATAAAAACGTTTACAGCCTGGTACAAAGATGGTTTTGGTGCATATAGCTAATATTACTGCTAATTTAAGTGTGTGTGTGTGTGTGTGTGTGGGGGGGGGGGGGGGGGTACAGATAACTCATCTGTTTCGTTTTTATTAAGTTATATAGAGTATAGACTGACATCTAGGTCTCGCTGGTCACCGTTATTTCACCTCAGCTGATTCCAGCTGATTGCCGCTGAACTTGGCATATACATCGTATTTTTGTTTTGTTTTCTATCGCTTTATTCAGTCTATTGCCTTTTGGAATTATTTCCTACAATTATCAGATAATATGGTATGCTGTGTGCACTTAACTGTGCTCACAAACCATTCAAGTGGCATCCATTTCCCAGGTGAGTGAAATTATTATTATTATGTTTTCCTCTTGTAGACAAACGTCATAAGAACATTTCTTAGTGGCTCAAAGTATTACAACATTGTTTTTTAAAAGACTAAACAATTTATTGATATACTGTAGTACACAGCCAAGCACAAGTGGTCAAAACACAAATGAGTTGCAGGTAATGAAGTATTAAGTGTTTCTCCCAATGAAAAGCCCGTCTAAGCAAAGTGCTAGAAGGCATCTGCAGCTCCGCTCAAGCTCTGCTTCTTGCCCTTATTAAGTCACCCCTGGTCGGTTCGATGATGCACTAACAAAATGGCGATGGTTGGCCACGCCTACTTGTAGCTTCATTTGCGCTCTTCAGAAACCATAGGTGACGTCACGGATACTGCGTCCATATCTTTTACAGTCTATGGTGTAATCACAGATACAGGGACACTAGAGCATTTCAAAGTCATGTTGATCAACTGTTGCATCGCGGCTTTAAAATGCTCCAGTGTCCCTGTATCTGTGGTTACACGCAGTAAACAGTGGTGAGTTCGGTGAACCGATGACCTTCACAGCCAATCACAGTCATTTCTGTAGGCAAATCAGCAGTGTTTAAGAACGTGGTCCACAGCACTCAAATTTTTGCGGGAAATGGACATTTTTTTAATTTCAGTACCGACTGGTAATGGATTCCAGTATCAAGACAACCCTACTATACATGTTCACCAGTCCACAAACATCTGTTTATAAGGCGGACTACACAAGTCACGTTACATTATGTTATGGTGTGCAACACAACATCACTCAGTCCAGCTTCTCATTAGGCATTATTTAAATTGTCTAGTAGTTGTAAACAACATAAATTTAAATAATCCATCCAATTGTACTTAACATCAAAAGGAGAAGAAATGAATACTTTTGGATTTAATTTAAGGGTTCTTTGTATAGTTATTGAATAAGCTCAACAGAGCTCAATTCAGTGTTCCATAAGCTCAATGGGAATCTATCCCTGTCCAGTTTTAACAACACTGCTCTAGAATTACTACAAAGGCATCTGCTTGAACAAGGAGTGTTAAATGGCCTCACTTCAACCAACTGATTAGTCTAGGCAGATAGACAGCAGCAGATATGAAATATTCATTTCAGATCCAAGCTATTAAACTAAAATACATTTTGGGTCAGACTGACCAATTATAGGTTGACTTTAAACTAAGAACCCTCAATGAATTATGTTCGCCCGTATATTTAAATCTGAATGGGAGGGCTTTGTCAGTTTCTCTCATATATGGGAGTTAACCTCCCTTTAAGCTTTTACCTTCATGAAAAGCTCCAACTTCATCAATAAGGATAAATTAAGGCACATCATTTGTTCGTGCCTAGAGAGTGTATTAACTCAATACTGTAACTGCAGTCCATCTCCTGAGAAATTACCTATTGACTGCATTCATCAAAAGGGAAAATCTCTGCCTAAATCCATGACCATCATTGATCCTGCCATGCCCATTACGGAGTCAGCCTCCCTGCCCGCTAGCCAGCAACACCATTAGGCCACGTCTATAGGTTTTCTTTATTTTTCTTCAACCTTGACCAAACTAATTTAGCAAACACACAATTTAATAGAAAAGATTTTAACATCCCTCACTGGTGACCTTGAGAAAATGCCTCTTAAGTGCCACATAAAAGGTAACTCTGACTAAAGACCAAAGAGCACAAGATAAGACGTGCTCTGTAAACATTTAGTACTACTCTGTAATAGGGAGTCGAAGGGGTGGGCTGCCTGGCCTAGTCCTGACACCGATTCACTTAGAAAAAAGGCCCATCCAAAAGAATGATGCATTCAAGCCTGAGAACAACACCTTCCATCAGATAGAAGCTGTTGTTCATAATTACGGCCTATTGTTATTGTGATTATCCAAAGCGCCATGTCAAACTCTTGAACCTCTCCTCCTGAATTTCAGCCGGCTCACTTCAACCCTACAGGTGATAATTAGGCCTTTAGCACGGGGTTCAGCGGGACACGAAGTGCCCGTCTTTGCACTCCTCACCATGGTAACAAATCAACAGCTACACGGGGTGCCAGAGGCCAAAAGAAAAGAAACACTGCAATCTACATTCATCTACAGGGCAGACGATGCTAATGACCAGCACAACAGCTGTCTGCATCCTCTGTCAGGGCAGTCGGTGTGGTGATGTCGACTCGTTCTGCAGCAGAGAGTTTGATAGTGATGCAAAC